>NC_040027.1:5090456-5230817 GCF_000972845.2 Larimichthys crocea | reverse complement strand
TGATATTTATTCTATTGATTTTGCCAAATCAATAAATACAATACTTTTAATTGTTTTTATACTGGGTCTAAAGACAGTCTGTAATTATGAAACAAATGTTTAAGATTCAAGATAAAGTGGAGCCGCCACCAAATGAGATAAAAAAATAATTTTTCCCTGTAATAGAGTTGTACAGAGGAACAACAGATCATCTGTGCTGTGGTCAGTGTTGCTGGTTTGGAACATTATCCTGGATCATCAAGTATTAAACCGATTTTGTGACCTTGGTACTCATCTAGCCAAGGTACATGTAGCGCTGCCTGCTGCCTGCTCACTCAGCCAATGAGGAGACCCCTAATGTTTCTTCTCCCGCTGTGTGACTTCGATGTCCCCTAACGTGTGACATGTGCTGGCTGGACAGCTGGATGGAAAGCAAGTGTGAGAGACTGTAAAGTTTGACATCTACCAGAAGTCTAAAACATGTAGACCTACCACATATAAATGGAATATATTTATAAAAAGTGGTGTCGTGTGTAACGGAGCATAGTTTCCATTACTTTGTTCAACCATTTGTGCAGAGTACCTCATAAAGAGCAGATGTCTTGACTTGTAAATGTGTATTCTGCTCCAGGCCTGGAAACGTTTAACTCACTGTTAACTGTTGATGGTTGTGTTGCTGTACTTTGTTGTTTTCCAGTGGTAGCATACAGATATGCAGTTATGAATGATATTGTACACTTGACCTGATATTGTATACTTGACCATGTCTAAATGTTAAGCTGAATTCTGAGAATGCACACATGGCACAGAGCAGGTCGATCTTTGTATAGCATTTAAACAGGTGGCGGGCTGAAACGTGGATCAATAAAGTACAGATGTTGAATGTAGATAAAGCATTTTGACCCACATAATAAAGCACAGCTTCATCGAATTTAAAGAGAAAGTTACACAAATATTCCCCAAATCTTAAATATCTTATTATTTATTTATTATGTTATTGGGGAAATATACATTAATATAAATGGTAATTAAATGGAAGACGTACAAAATAAAGTTAAAACCATCTTTTCAAAATATATATATTACAAAATACAGTATACACACCTAATAAGGGAAACTATTGTTCAGAAAAATGTCCTAAAATTTTAAACTAACTAAAATAAAAAGAACTGTGAAATTCTTACCAACATGAGAACCTATAGTCTTCTTATAGGGTCAGATCTATTAGTTTCACTCAGGTTAAGTCAGTCGACCCACACCTTATTCTGTCACACCAAGAAAATACATCAATACTTTTACATGGATTTTATTTTTTAATTTAAATTTACAGCAGGACTGTAAACACTTCAGTGCCCCCCAGTACATTCATTCATTCAGACAGAGTCGACTAGAGCATGAGAATCACAAAGAAACAGAAACGAAAAATCTATTTTCTTTCACAAAATATGATTTTTACTTTTTAAAGCCCAAATGCTGGTATATTGTGTTAAAATGGTCAAAAAATTATATATTTTATATATGATCAGCTTTACATCCTTCCTGCTCTATGCATCGTCTTTGACCATGTTTAGGTGTAGAACAGTCTCTGGAGGTTTCTGTGTCATGAAGGTGACTGCCTGCACTCATCATTAACCATGTAAACATTCGCCAGTTTGCACCTAATATTTGTCATTGTCTCTCTTGTTGCATATTTTAGCTGTTACATCAATAGACCATGAGTGCATAATCAAGCAGCTGCAGTCAGCCACTACTAAAGACAGATTGTATAGCAGTCTGTGTGTTGATATTTATTCTATTGATTTTGCCAAATCAATAAATACAATACTTTTAATTGTTTTTATACTGGGTCTAAAGACAGTCTGTAATTATGAAACAAATGTTTAAGATTCAAGATAAAGTGGAGCCGCCACCAAATGAGATAAAAAAATAATTTTTCCCTGTAATAGAGTTGTACAGAGGAACAACAGATCATCTGTGCTGTGGTCAGTGTTGCTGGTTTGGAACATTATCCTGGATCATCAAGTATTAAACCGATTTTGTGACCTTGGTACTCATCTAGCCAAGGTACATGTAGCGCTGCCTGCTGCCTGCTCACTCAGCCAATGAGGAGACCCCTAATGTTTCTTCTCCCGCTGTGTGACTTCGATGTCCCCTAACGTGTGACATGTGCTGGCTGGACAGCTGGATGGAAAGCAAGTGTGAGAGACTGTAAAGTTTGACATCTACCAGAAGTCTAAAACATGTAGACCTACCACATATAAATGGAATATATTTATAAAAAGTGGTGTCGTGTGTAACGGAGCATAGTTTCCATTACTTTGTTCAACCATTTGTGCAGAGTACCTCATAAAGAGCAGATGTCTTGACTTGTAAATGTGTATTCTGCTCCAGGCCTGGAAACGTTTAACTCACTGTTAACTGTTGATGGTTGTGTTGCTGTACTTTGTTGTTTTCCAGTGGTAGCATACAGATATGCAGTTATGAATGATATTGTACACTTGACCTGATATTGTATACTTGACCATGTCTAAATGTTAAGCTGAATTCTGAGAATGCACACATGGCACAGAGCAGGTCGATCTTTGTATAGCATTTAAACAGGTGGCGGGCTGAAACGTGGATCAATAAAGTACAGATGTTGAATGTAGATAAAGCATTTTGACCCACATAATAAAGCACAGCTTCATCGAATTTAAAGAGAAAGTTACACAAATATTCCCCAAATCTTAAATATCTTATTATTTATTTATTATGTTATTGGGGAAATATACATTAATATAAATGGTAATTAAATGGAAGACGTACAAAATAAAGTTAAAACCATCTTTTCAAAATATATATATTACAAAATACAGTATACACACCTAATAAGGGAAACTATTGTTCAGAAAAATGTCCTAAAATTTTAAACTAACTAAAATAAAAAGAACTGTGAAATTCTTACCAACATGAGAACCTATAGTCTTCTTATAGGGTCAGATCTATTAGTTTCACTCAGGTTAAGTCAGTCGACCCACACCTTATTCTGTCACACCAAGAAAATACATCAATACTTTTACATGGATTTTATTTTTTAATTTAAATTTACAGCAGGACTGTAAACACTTCAGTGCCCCCCAGTACATTCATTCATTCAGACAGAGTCGACTAGAGCATGAGAATCACAAAGAAACAGAAACGAAAAATCTATTTTCTTTCACAAAATATGATTTTTACTTTTTAAAGCCCAAATGCTGGTATATTGTGTTAAAATGGTCAAAAAATTATATATTTTATATATGATCAGCTTTACATCCTTCCTGCTCTGTGCATCGTCTTTGTCCATGTTCAGGTGTAGAACAGTCTCTGGAGGTTTTGCTTACATTATACGATACACATCTACTTTCTACTTTTATTATTTATAAGGCAACCAATTCTTATTTACAATAGCAGCCTAGAAAAAAAGCCTCTTATGGGGGGTATGGTCTTAAAAAATAAAGTCAAAAGTTGAAAAGACAGTGGTACACATACAAAAAAACTTGTACCACCTTATTCCTTTGCCTTTTTGCATCATCTTCTTCTTTGTCAGTGAGGACGACTACCAACCCAGAAACGACATGGTTCTGCATTAGGTTCATCTGAGCTGACAAGCTCATTGTTAAAATCCCACCCATTACCCAATGCTAAACAAACCAAGTGTTACCTTTTTAAGCTATAAATACAGTATAAGCAGTCAGACAAGAAACAGTGGTCCGAGGTGTGAGCACCATGAAAATCACTGCCTGCTGGGTTTACACATACTGTAGACAAACAGTAAATCCCGGCTTGCCTCATTACGCTCTCTTTGTGCATGGCTGTGAATAAGGATGTATTGATTTTAAAGGTCCAACCCTTTTAGAGTCCCGGAGGATCTGCTGTCTTTTCTATCAGATTTCACTGCCGTTGCAACAAACTGGAGAAGATAACACAGTGCGTCCTCACAATGCTTGAGATCACTCTGTCTATCTCCTGGATTATTCTGATTACACTGTGAGCTGAACATGTGTGTGTTTATAGACCGATACAGCTACAGGTCTTATCTCTGAGCCTCCTGGTCATTCCTCTCTCTGCACTCCTCATTTTCACATTCTCTCTATTATTTTCTCCTCGGCCCCTTTTTTTTGGTTCCTGGCTGTCTCTGCACACCCCTGCAGCTGTTAACTTCTCATCACTGCTGATTTTAGCTCATACAGATCAAACAGGAAATTAAGGCGGCAGTCAGATAACTGAAAATTCACTCTTTGTTCTATTTGAAAAGGCTGGCATTAAGACGCTTTTATTTGTCAGTAGATTGAGTGTAGTAAGCGTTTGGGTTTGAAATGATAAAGCTGGATGATAAATCGTTACTCAGTGATTTTAATACCCATGGTTAGCCTGCTCGTGCCATTCAGCCGCTGGCTCTTAAATGGAGTCATATAATGGAATGATGTTGTCGCACAATTACAAAGGATTCAGTTGGTAATGATAAAGCTTTGGCTTGTTGCTGAGGAGTGTGTGTGCATGTGTGTGTGTGTGTGTGAAGGACAGAGTTCAGCCTCAGAGTGCTGTGAGATGGTTGGCGAGGGGCAGTTAGGAGTGTTACCCATCTGCCCCAGGTTTACACCTGCCTAACAAAGAAAAGGCCTCAAACTATTGTCACCCTGACTTAAAGGTCCAGTGTATCAGATTTGGACACATACATATTTGGATACATACTGTAAAGCGCCTGAGTGGTTGGAAGACTGGAAAGGAGAAGTACAGTCCATTTACCTTACCTTAGAATGAGACATTTATATCTACAGATGCAATCCACAACTACACCACTAGATGCCACTTAATTCTACACTCAGTGGTTCTCAACCATTCTGTCATTTCTGGGGGCTGCTAAATGGTTGTGAAGACTAAAATCAAATGATATTGTCTCAAGCTGGCAGAATAAGAGACAGGAAGCAGCTCTCAGCACTGTCAACGCTTTAATGACCTCGGCACAGTGGACAAGAACTCAAAACCACTTCAATGGCATTCTGGGACATGTTGTTTCTGCATAGCAGACCAATGGTATGGAATCAGTGATCATAGATTCTGGAGAAAATCAATAATTTGACGCAAAATATTGAACTCTTTTGTAAGTAGAAATAAATCACTTCAGTGGTCAGCATTTATTTACCATTATTCCATAGTGTACATATAATATAGGCTGTAATAGTGTATAATAGTATAATATATTTTTATACATGTTAACAGCCCCATCTAATATTGTTCTTTTTTTAATAAAGAAGATATGTTGACTTCTGAATGTGAATGTTACTTTAATAAATCTAAAAACACTAATTAAAGTCTAAATGTGATTATTTCTTGTTCTTCCTGTGGGAAAATCAGCTATGCTCCTGTGTCAGTTTGGTAGCTGTAAAAAGGTTGAGAACCACTGACTTGAGATAGACTTCTATCAAGTGTATCTTAAAATGCCCATTTGTACTTTGCAAAAGCTTTTGGGTTGCTGAGTGATGGGGAAGAAAGACTAGAACCCTAAATCTGTGACAAAACGTCTGTCACTTTGACAAATCAAAAAGGTTTCTTTTAAAGTTGCCTCTGTTTTTAAAATTGTGTGAAATTTCCTCTTTTTGCTTCTCTTGTTCTTTGCTGAGCTGCAGTTGAGGGATAATCACACAAATGGGTAAAAGATCTACTACAAAGTCTGTAACTTTACAGAAAGTTCCTGTTTGGTTTCACTAAGTTAAACTTCTGAAGCCTTGGAAAGCATTTTTGCAAAGAAGCAGGAATGTAGATTCTGCCATCTCTTTATTCAAACTGCATTAAGGGAATCTGTCTAAGACAATGTAGGCGAGTGCAGGACAAAATGAATACACACTACTCAGAAAAGTTAGTGATATTAGACTTTCAGATGAAATTTCGGACTGCACCTAAAATGCACTAACCTTTACAGATGAACTTCATTTGACCTCCTCTAAACTTTTAAATGCACATGTCCAACCGCTCAGTGTTTCAGTACTAGTGTTCTCTAACAAGGTAATTAAAAATCACAAGTGTGTGATCCATGAATGGACCACTAAATCTTCTGCTTCAGTGATAGTTTGTATTGAAACAGTCTTCTTTATCATGCTGTTCACATTTTGACATCATGACACCAAGACGACACCTAACAATCCATCAACAGTACCTGGTCAGTGTGATTCAAACAAGATGTACTCAGAGGGAAGTTACAACTGAGCGCTGAGTGTCACAGAGCAATAAGTCGAGATATTGACATTTTTTGTTGTGGTATACACACCACTGTTGTTAGCTTTTGTTTCAATAAATTGTTTGACATGAAGAAATTACCATTGCATGCTTCTACTTAAAAGCCCTACTTTCATTATATAATATCACTGTAGCATAAACTTTTTCCATTTTCCATAAATTTCACCTGAAAGTCGAATATTACTAACTTTTGGTAAGTAGTGTATGCGCGTCAGAATCAGAATCAGGTTTATTGCCAAGTAGGTTTTCACTTAGAAGGAATTTTATTGCTGCAGTTGGTGCATAACAAATATCGTCTAGAAATATGAGAAAGATAAAGAAAATCAAGAATTAAAAAATATAAACAATATAGATATATATACACAATATGTTTTACAATTAAAATAGCGGTACAACTGTGCAGGAACCAGGTAATGTGCAAAAGTGTACAGTGTGTGGAATCTTTTAAATAGCACGTATTTAACAAAACAAGGAAGATCCAAAGATGCTAAATAAAGGCTGAGTTTGTATGTAGGGATGGAAGACATGACATCTATATATAGACTTGGCATATCACATCAGAAGATACAAATTTGTCATCTGTCAGTTTTTTTGTGTATTAATCCATTTTTTCATGATTTTCCTTTTTTTATATGTCAAAAATTTAATTGGCTGTCAAAAACAGCATCTCAATTATGTTATGTTTGCAAGTAACAATGTAAGGTAACGAGGGACACAAGTGGAAATGCACGTGCATGAGGCAGAGTGTGTGTAGTACAAATGATTTAATAACGCAAACTCAGAATACTTGCAGGGTAGTAAGACACAGGTAAAACTAATCAGGGCTTAGCAGTCAACTGACAAGAGAACTGGAAAAGGCAGGAGGTAAAGTCAGACATGAGGAGAGGGAAGAATTACAAAATAAACCAGTAAATACTAAACATGAAATCTAAAACCATGACAGATTGATTTTTGAATACATATCAATACCATAATATAAAAACTTAAATGAACATGTCCTGAGATTTTCTCTAGCTGTGGTGTAACATACACTGAACAGAAAGAGGTATAGCTGGGCTGAATTCACTGTCAATGGCTGCAGTCATATGAATGTTGTCACTTGACACCCTGAGACTTTGTTCCTCTTTAAAACATGTTCCTGTCACTGTTGCTGAATGCAGCTCACATGGTTCATATAAAAAAAATATTTCAGAATGTTTTAGAAATGACTACACATGAATTTTAATGCCACCTCCTTAGTTACTGTAATCTCTGAGGCTGTTTGGGGACCCTATGCAAGATGCTGTTTGGGGGCCCCTCTTTTGTCAAACTCTAAAGGGAGAGATTCCTAACATTTTCACATGATCTGTGGTGATGTAACAGTCTGTTGCATTTTAAGAGGAAAACATGCTGAAGTACATGAATAAATGCAACAGATGCAGCATGTTCCTAAAAACCTCACCAATCTAAAACAGTAAAAGAGAAATAACTTCACTTACTTAAATGAATACAATACAATGGACCAGCCTCCATATTAATGTGCAAACAATAAAAAACAAAAAGTAGTAAGAATATTACTGATGTTTCAGGTAGTAAGAAACATTTACATGGAACACTGCAACCCCTTCAGCACAACTTTGGATCTGTCTCTGTCAGTCTGATGTTTGAGGCCACTGCACAAGATCAACAGAAATCAGCAAAAGCTATTATCTATTATCATTTTGATGCCATGATGCAATTGTTAATGGTGCCTACGTAATATACTCACACGTGTATACTGAGTGGAGACACAATAACGAAACCGGTATTGCACAGGTCTTCTGCTTACTGCTTACTTGGCGCGCATGCACACACACAGAGATACAGGGCACAGAGAGGAACGCACAGGTATGCAGCTACGGAAGCCCAAAGGCAAACACACACTCACAACAATACACTACATCTCCCTTCCTCAGCTAAAGAAAACTGTTACTGTCTGTGTTACGTGTAAGCTATAACAACTGCTTTACTAGTATTAACAAATGTGACAGTAAATTGCTTTTCATTTCTGTTCTCCTTATAACAGAATGACAATAAACTGATTTCCTCTTTGCCTTATTTTTTCTCAATAAACAAACAGTCTGATTGTCCTGGTGATGTCCAGTGTCTCTGTCTCACTAAATAAGAACTCAACTCAAATATTACCTGGGAAGAAGAGGTTACCAGCACATCACTTCCTTCAGGTGTCTTTACCACTGAGGTGCTAACAAATACACCATCAGTCCATCAAACTACAAGTTCAGTCTATCAGGGGGTTTCATAACTCTGCCCTGTCTGGTGGTATATGGTTCACCTGGTTGAGTTCGTGGGGAGCATGGTGCTACCTCACATGATGAGCTGTTCTGGAGGAGCTAGTGAGGGCTGCTGCTCTTTCGCTGCAGGCGGTCCAGGGGTCTCACGCTCATCACACATCGCATGCCGTGACTGGTTGGCGGCTGTAGTGCTGGCACGGAGGTGTTGGCTGTTACGGTGGAACTTCTTACCTCCACGGTCCACAATGTAGGATTGTGGCGCACAGTGTGGCTGAACTACAACTCCAGGCGTCCATTTGTGGCTTCCAGGATATGGAGCCATTCTTCATCTCCAGGTTGTAGGACAATACAGGGTTTGCCTGCTCTTTTGCTGTCGTAGTAAAATTTCTGTGTGTGCTTGGTCTTGTCTAGCAGATGCCTGACTTTGACTGTGTCATGGGCCATGGGTGTAAGTAGTACATGAGCAGTAGGCAGTTTGTTGCGAGGCCTCCTGCCCATGAGCAGTTGAGCTGGTGACAGGCCTACTGACTTGAGTGGAGTAGTTCTGTAGTCAAGCAGGGCAAGATGTTTTTTTGGGTGCTTTACTCCAAAGCCTCTTGACTGTTTGCACCGCACAGTCTGCTTCACCATTAGAGTGTGGCATGTGTGGTGAAGATGTCTTGTGCAGGATGCCATAGCTCTTACAGAACTCCTTGAATACCTCCGATGAATACTGCGGACCATGATCTGTCCTAATAGTGGCAGGGATGCCATGTATGCTGCGCTGATCTTTCAGTTCATCCACTTCAATGTATTTTGAGTAATAATCCACATGTACAATGTACTGTTTTCCTTCAAACTCAAACAGGTCAGAGGCTACCTCTTCAAATGGCAGCTCTGGTGTCTCTGTCGGTATAAGCGGTTGCCTGGGAAGTCTGTTTTGGATTTCAGCGCACTTGCAACAATTTCTGATCATGTTTTCAATTTCAGCGCTCATGCCTGGCCAGTATAACACTTCACGTGCACGCTGCCTACTCTTCACTATTCCTAGGTGGGACTGGTGTATGAGCTTTAACATGCATCTTTGCATGGTGGGGGGCACCACGATGCGTAGTCCCCTTCCATCAGACACAGCTAATTGGCTTCTCGAGTACCAATAGGGCTGAACAGGAACAGGTATTCCTCTTGTGTGCGTTCTTGCAGTTCAGCGTATTTCTGATCACCGATACAACACCAATACACCGATACAAAGTTGAGCATGGATGGTTGTCTGCTAGCTGTGTGCTCTGGAAAGGGTGTCAGGCAGCTCCATGTCCTTTCGTCTTATGTAGCTAACTGTGATGTCATACCACTGTAATCGCAGACAGCAGCAGCTTTTTTTTTATATATCCTCAAGTGGCTTGTGGTCATTGTATATTGTGACATGCTTACCAAATATGTAGTGGTGAAACTTAATGCAGGCATGGACGATGGAGAGCATCTCTTTCTCGATCTGCGCAAAGCGTGTCTCTGCATCAGTCAGGAATCTGGACGAGAAGGCAATAGGCTGGTTGTCCTGTAGTAACACGGCTCCTGGCATCACAGAATATTTCTACAGGCTTTGCTGGATCATAAAACTTGAGTAGTGGGGTATGTGTGTGCATAGCTGCTTGAGCTTGTCAAATGCCTGTTGTTACACTGGCTGCCATGCAAACTCAACATCGCTCTTCACGAGCTGCCGCAGTGGAGCGTCCATCTCACTGAAATTTTGAATAAACTTTGACAGGTATGTCACGAACCCTAAGAAGCGACGGACACCTTCCTGGTTGGTGGAGGCATGCTCCTTACTGCTTCAGTTTTTGCTGGGTCTGGTTTTAACCCATCAGCTGTAATCAGGTGACCTACACACAGGCACAGCTGACTGGCAGATGTCACACTTGCTGAAATTAACCTTCAGATTATAGCTTGTGGATCTCTACTTTGCGCAGTATAGCATCATGCTCCTTCATCGTGGGCGCTACTATAAGAATGTCATCCGTCATGCCTGTGGCACTGGATGCACAACGCCCTTTGCATCTGGATCAATCTTTATGCTGTATTTGCCTGGCAAGGTGCCTGTGGTGCATGTCAGTTCAGGAAAATCCTCCAGTCCAGCTGGTGCCTGTGTGTTTAGGTTCAGAATGGTTTTGGTGTTAGTGACCACCTTGTTTCCATTAGCACTATCCTGCAGAGGGTCCGACCGAACAATCAGGCCAAGGGCCTCAGCTGCAGTGCCGCCGAGCATGTTCTCTTGAACAATGTCCACGATTTCCAGCTCTGCATTTGCTTCACGGCCTTTGTATTTCGGGGGAGATTAACTGCAGCAACTGGCTTCACCTTGTAGTTTGAATATGAGCGCAGTACCTTGCTAGAGCGCTTCATTTCACCTGTGTGCATCAATAACTGATAACAGTCCAGAGTCAGTGTATTACACTTAGCACCTGTGTCTATTCTGAACTGCACTTCCTGGGACAGAACATTGATGTCTACAATCCACTTGTCATCTGCCACAACTGCTACAGGAACATCCTCTAATGTCAGGTTTATGTCCAGCATTTCTTCCTCAGGTGTGTTCTCTGGCTCCACACTCACTGAACTAATGTTACGGTTGCGGCAAACTGCTGCCCAGTGGTTTGGTTTGTGACAGTATGAACATACAGAGCCTTTGGCTGGGCATTTTCCTTGGTTCTATGTATGTTGCAGGTGTTTCCAACATTTTAAGCAGTTTTTTAATTTGTTTCCTGTCTGTCTCTGAATGGGCTTTGTCTTTACATTGCTATACAGTATGACTTTTAATTAGCATAGGCTGTGTGCTTTGTTCTTGTGGCCACTGTTGACACTTGCAAGTTTTCTTCTTTAACAATTCTCATCTGCTTTTGTGACATTTCGAATTGCTGGGGAATTTAATGGCTTTAGCCAATGTCAGATCTTCACCTTTGTCTAACGGCCTTTCTTGGACTTGTTTTAATATACATGTTTCTAATATAGCATCAATCAACATGTCGTCTGAGTCAGCATACTCACAGTCCATTAATAGTAGCCTTAGATGTTTTTTTAGGCTGGTGGCTGCGGTGCCCTATGCATCCACATATAGCAGGAAACGGCTCTGCTCTGAGGTAGAAACATGTTAGATGCTAGTTTTATATTTCGAACCTGGTGTTTTCACAAATTAGCTCTAATAGTGTCTCTTCTGTTTGCTTCCATAGTGCAGTGTCTGGAAATGACCACTAAGCGAAAGCTGATCGGCCGGCTGGTGCCGTGCCGTTGTTTCCGTGGTGAAGAGGAAGTGATCTCAGTGTTGGACTACTCCCACTGCAGCCTACAGCAGGTCCCGAAGGAAATCTTCAGCTTCGAGAGAACTCTGGAGGAGCTCTATCTAGACGCCAACCAGATTGAGGAACTACCCAAGGTAATGCTGAAGCTTACATTAACCCTATTCTGCTGGAACTCATCTCTCTGATTTCTTTAACCTCTAACCCCCAAGCCCACTTCTAACCACTTCTTGACTACCTGAACCTAAACCAAGACAGTCAATCAGTATATACTTATACTTTCTCGTGACCTTGATCACTTTGATTTTTGAGAGTTTTTTTTTTTTTTTACCTCCAGTGAGGTAAGAACATTAAAGGTTTGGATATTCTGGTACCTAAACAAAAAGAGTGTATTCTCTGTACAGTTGTCACTTTAGGATATCTGGACGTGAGAATCAAGACTGTACAAAGTTAATCTACTCAATAACTGCCTAAACTGCAAAGTTTTGCCTTGTCAAAACTGATGGTCTAAAGATAAACCGCATCATACATTACACAGTGTACAATATAAATCAAACTTCAATTTCACTGATAAACTAATTGACTATCCCTACAGAGGGATAGAAACTGAAAAGCAGCAGTATTGTTCATCATTCCATACTACAATAATCATCATAAACATGCCAACAGTGAGTGACAGGGAACATGGGATCAAACCAGCAATCCACTCCTGGCATCATGTCAAAAAGTGGCTTCCTGGTCCTTCCAATATTTCAAGGAGAATTACAGGTGCTGTTTATAAGAGGGCTGTCTCATTTTATTGACATTCTGTCCTGGTTTAAATGACACAAGTGTTGAATTGGATTTCTAAATATAACCTGCATGAATGGAGACAGTCTAATGGGACTGTGTAAGTGACAGGTCAAACTTGCATTCAACTGATGAAAAAAAAAAAAAACAGCTCAGCCATGAAAGTGTGTCTGTGTGTATCTCTGTGTTTATCCATGTGTTTGTGTGTGTGTGTGTGTGTGTGTGTGTGTGTGTGTGTGTGTGTATGTGTGCCAAGATTGTATAAGAGCTATTGAGGCTGCCAGAGTGATTGGCCTTTATGTGAGTGAGTTGGAGAGCTCATTAAGTGTGTGTTTGAGTAAGTGTGTCTAGCCTGTTCTGACCAATGGGCAGAAAGCAGCCCTTTCCTTGTTTATTTCTATTGAGCTTTAAGGCCCCTGTGATCCTGCAACGTTGGCACGAGTTCCTTGTCATTGTGCGAGTTAGGTGACTTCCGTCCACTGTGATGAAAAAGTGTGGGGTTTTCTATCAAATATAACAGTTATTAATTTTGAATGTCTCATGCTAACACTTTCTTATTTGCTTGGACTAAGAAATGCATCAAAGGGAATTTATGTACCGTATTTTCACGACCATAAGGCGCATATAAACGTCTTATATTTTTTTCAAAATGTGCGGCGCGCCCTATAGTGCAGTGCGCCCTATGTGTGTTGTTAAACCTGTGTTGAGAACAACGTGCCCATCTCACAGCCGATGTGAAAAAATAAGTGAAACAAATGAACGCTGCACTTGCTGTTATTCCGGGAGGTCTGACAAAGGAACTCCAACCGCTGGACATCGGTGTGAACCGGCCGTTCAAAGTAAGGCAGCGAGCGGCGTGGGAGCGATGGATGACCGATGGAGACGACAGTTTCACAAAGGGTGGCAGGCAGCGCCGGGCAAGTTACGACACGGTTTGCGGATGGATTGTAGATGCGTGGGCTAACGTGTCTACTGGCACTGTTGTTCGAGCTTTCGCAAAAGCCGGCATCATTTCCGAGGGGCCGCACGGCACGGAAAGTGACTCTGACAGCGAAGAAAGTGGAACTGGCATATTTGACTTAGCGCAGCTGTTTAACTCAGAAACGGAGGATGAGGACTTCGATGGGTTTGATTAATGACGATTACCGGTAATGTGCTAATGTGTGCTGTGGTAATGTGCTTAAAAAATGTTAGTACTTTGTAATAAAGACTTAAATAAAGCACAATCAAACTCAGTTTTGCTCCCGCTCTATTTTTAAATACACACACTTGTATGCTTGTGTGTGTGTTGTTGTAAGGCGGTGCGCCATATGTGTGTGTAGACTGCGCCTTTTCGTACGGTGCGCCTTATGGTCGTGAAAATACGGTACATGTCACGTGTTTGGTAATTACCAATTACCAACTTCATGTAATTCAGCTTGATTAGTCTAGTGTTCATTGTTTTGATCTTGGTGAACTAAATGTTGTGATGTAGAGGAACAAGGTACTGTGCACCAATCAGTGACTGAAACTTCATGTTAATACAAGGACAGTTACGTTGGTCCCAGATTTACTCTTGTCCAGTGGCTTCTTGCTCGCTCATTCTCTCTTCTTAGCTTCCTCTGTCAGTGTCCTCTTCACTCTCTTCGCCTCTGTTATTTTGACCAGAAAAGCTACTGAGTCTGGTTACATTGCCTGTTTGCATATGCCTGCATGTCAGGCCTGAAAACTTCCTCTTCCAGGGTGTCCAGAACACCCGTGGTACAAACACTAACCCTCCCCCAGTTTTTACAGAGCACACAGCCTGTACAGTCCGACTAACAAACTGAGTTAACATTAACTAACAGCAGCTACAGCTGGCAGCAGTTTACTCCTCTGTCCATCAGGAAACTCCGTAAATCAGGAGGTGGAGCAGCCAGAGGTCATCGGAGGGAAAAGCAGAAAACAGTTTCATCCAGTTACACCAAAATCAGTGGAATTGTTACACTTGCTATGTTTTGGAAGGTAAACGTTATACAGCTATTCTTCTCTTTTTGTGATTAGCAACTATTAGCTGCATCAATGAAGACAAGACGTAAAATAAACTAAAACAAAAATAGACACAAAAAATAAGTAAAATAAGCACTGCATTAAAGAGATAGTTTGTTAACAAATAAAAAAGATTAGAAGTAATAATAAAGAGAGGTCACGTGATCCGGATCAAGATGGACGCTTGAGACTTTTCTCCGCTCTAGGCTACAACTAAATTAATAACTTTTTCCATATAAACTAAAAACCGTCGGTCAAATTGTAACTCAGCGATGCCTAAACCGCAACGCGATAAAGATTTTCCTATTTTTTCACCGTCGGGTCCCGCCGCTAAGAAGAAAACCACTCGACAAACGGTCCCGCGTGTCCCGAGTGAGGCCAATCAAGGTGATGCTAGTGTGTCGGAGCTACCGCTAACTGATCAAGCAACTATGGAGCAGATCTTGGCTGAAATAAAGTCTGTGGCCTCCCGGGTCAACGACATGGATTACCCCCCGCTGGAGATTGAACGCGCCCATCGGGCCCTGGCTCCTGCCCCGGCCCCAGACAAGCCCCCGAGAAACGTCCTGGTCCGGTTCTTGCGATATTCCCAAAGAGAGGCTGTGCTCAGAGCAGCGTTAAAGAAGCGTGACATCCACCACGGCGGCTCCCTGCTCCGGTTCTACCCCGACCTGTCGGCGGAGGTCCTGCGAAGGCGGCGAGAGTTCGACACCGTGGGGAAGGCGCTGGCTGGTCTTAATAAATACCGTGGTTTTGCCTACCCAGCCCGTCTCCGGTGTCTCCATGAAGGGCGAATTCACCTTTTTAGCACCCCTGAGTCTGCGGCTGCATTTCTGGATACCCTTAAATGAGGTAATTTCTTCTGCATCTCTGTTGCTACCAGTTACAATGGAAAAGGACAGACTTTACATGCACATGAGCCCCCATTGAACATTGTGTATTTTTTCTTTGTGACCACTACATGGACTTTGAGAGAATAGTTTAATATCAATGGAGCTGATTGATCGACTTGCAGTTTTTTCCCTTGGGAAGAAGGTGTTTTTATTTTATTCTCATTTTGTATTATACTTTGTGTGATGTTATGCCCTGCTGCAGTGCTTTAAAGAATATATATATTATTATTTTTTATTTATTTTTTATTTTTATTTATTATTATTTTTTGTCATAAATACAGCACTTGCATTTTCAGTTTTAGTTCTGTTAATTTAGTATCAGCTCTGTGTGTAGTCTGTATTCAAAGAATGCGTTAATGTTGTGGTCCAAGCAAAACTTGGAAACCTACTATTTTGGGATGTCTCTTAGTGGTGTCATACAGCCTGGGGTGTGGACTGTTTTGAGTGTCTTAGTTGTTACTGTGATCTACTTGCTAAACTAGGATTTAGACTAGGTTAAGTATGCCCAGTGACATCTTATGGGGTAGTTTTTTCCTGTCGTTTGGGGACAGGATAGGGGAGGGTAAGCACTGCTGTTTACGTTTTATGTGTTTTATTTTCCTTTGGTTGGATGGTTGGAGCCTAGGTTTACTTTCTTATACAACTGCCTGCATTTTGATTAATCTCCCTGCACTCAGCAACTGTTATCTAATTACTTTCCATCTTTGTGGATCCCATGTCTAGTTAATCAAAAGGAAGAAGATTTTAACATATTTGAAAAAACAAAAATCTGATATAGCATTACTTCAGGAAACTAGGTTATCTGACATAGAACATTTGAAACTTAAGAGGGACTGGGTAGGCAAAGTTTATTTTTCCTCCCATTCACAGAATAAAAAAGGTACAGCCATCCTTATAAATAAGAACCTTCCCTTCATTTTGGAGCATGAAGAAAAGGACTCAGAGGGGAGATTTATTTTGATCAGGGGTTCGATTCTTGAACAACATATAACTATTCTCAATATTTATACACCAAATATTGATTCACCCCAGTTTATGTCGCAAATGATTTTGATGTTTAACCATTACTGCAAGGGCCTGGGCTTCCTAGCTGGTGATTTTAATTGCATAATGAACATTTCTCTGGACAAATCCTCCTCTGCAAACATATCTAACCCGCGATCGTCTGCTGTCCTTAGAGATTTATGCACAGATACTGGATTGATAGATATATGGCGACATTTAAATCCTAAATTGAGAGACTACACGTTTTATTCACATCCCCACAATTCGTACTCTAGACTAGACTATTTCTTTATTCCCAAAGACTTTTTACATTATGTCCAGACTTGCCGTATGGACTCTATTGTCTTATCAGACCACGCTCCGGTGCATCTGTGCATTAACCCATTATTTAACATTCCTAGAACTCCCACTTGGAGATTTAATACGTCATTTTTAAATAGTGATTCTTTCTGCACTTTTGTCCGGAACAATTTATCACAATTCTGGCTCGACAATGAAAGTTCTCCAGTGTCCTCTGCTATGATCTGGGATGCAGCTAAGGCCACTTTACGTGGTCACCTTATATCCTACAGCTCTCACCAGAAAAAGGCCTCAGAGGAAAACAGAAAGAATCTTGAGAAAGAACTGACCAGGCTGGAGCAGATACATAAACAGACACCTACTCTAGCAAACTTAAAGGCGCTAGTCGCTGTTAAGACGGCACTTAACTTGGATCATACTCGTCACGTTCAGAAATTATTACTTTACACTAAACAGAAATACTATGAATTTGGCAATAAATCCAGTCGCCTGCTTGCCCACCAACTGAAAAATCAAAATAATGATCGCTCAATTAACATGATAAGAACACAGAATGGGGATGTCACATATGATCCAATGATTGTCAATAGTACTTTCCGGGATTTTTATAAATCCCTGTATAGTACAGATAAGGTCGACGAGGCTGATATTGCTTCATATTTGAACAATATCCCTTTACCTACTATCGCGGAGGAGGATCGCTCCAGCTTAAATGCTGCATTCACTCTAGAGGAGGTCTGGGCTGCAATTCAATCTATGCCTAATGGGAAGTGTCCAGGCCCTGACGGGTTTCCACTGGAATTTTTTAAGAAGTTCTGGCCAGAGATCCACCCAATTTTTATGCCCGCTGTTAATGGTATTCTGAGAGATGGCATTCCCCCTACCTGGAGATACGCTTCTATTAGTTTACTTCTAAAAAAAGACAAAAACCCTTTAGACTGTTCATCATTTAGGCCTATTAGTCTCCTCAATGTGGACTACAAAATTATTGCAAAGGTACTGGCTCGGAGATTGGAAAACATTCTTCCGAAAATAATAAACCCAGATCAAGCGGGGTTTGTAAAATCCAGATATGGCACAGATAATGTACGTCGCGTTCTTAATGTTGTTCAGTATCTTAACACACATAAAAATCCAGCACTCATAGTCTCCCTTGATGCCGAAAAAGCTTTCGACCGGGTGGAATGGTCTTTTCTGTTTCTGGTGAAAAATTTGACCTGGGCTCTAATTTCATTAATATGATTAAAACCTTCTATTCAGACCCAATGGCTACAGTTAATACAAATGGCCTGATGTCTGATGGCTTCCCGGTGCGCAGGGGATGCAGACAGGGGTGCCCCCTGTCACCTCTACTGTTTGTACTGTTTATTGAACCTCTGGCCGAGGCCATCAGGACTAATTCTGGTGTGTCTGGGATTGGGGTGGGTGAGGAAAGCCACACTATTTCCTTATTTGCAGATGATGTTCTTTTATATATGTATAAACCTGAGAAATCAATTCCCTCAGTTTTGAAATCAATAGCCACATTCAGTGCCTTGTCGGGCTATAAGATCAACTTGGGGAAGTCGGTTGTCACACCCTTTAATATCCCCCACGATATGCCTATACAATCCCCTTTCCTGGTGTCCAGGAGGGGTTTTAAATATTTAGGTATCTTTGTCACCCCTGATTTAAATAATCTGTTTGAAACTAACTACTCACCCCTAATTCAAAGGGTTAAGAATGACCTGACAAAATGGGCCTCCCTACCAACTTCTTTCCTTGGGAGAATCAACACTATAAAAATGAATATTCTTCCTCGATTTAACTATTTATTCCAAAATCTTCCGTGCTATTTGACCTCTGCATTTTTTAAGTCTCTGAATTCTAATATATCTCGCTATATTTGGAACAATAAACACCCAAGAGTTAAGTTTTCTACACTTATCAAGCCAAGGGATCTCGGTGGCTTATCCCTGCCTTCTCTACAACTATACTATTGGTCAGCACAACTTAAAATGATGTCAGATTGGTTTTTGAATAGGAAAGATTCCTTATGGTTGGGTCTTGAATCTCATTCTTGTTATCCTAGAAAACTCACTTCCCTTCCCTTTATCAATAATATAGAACATTTAAATCATCTCAAGAATAACATAATTGTCTATAACACACTACTAGTTTGGCAAGATGCGAGGAAATACCAGAACATTCCTCCTGTTCTCTCTTTTCGTTCTCCCCTGGCTCTGAATCCAGATTTACCAGTACAGATTAGGAGTATTGGTCTGATGGAGTGGGCATCTAAGGGCTTGTCTAACTTTATGGACCTGCTGGATTCCAGCTCTGTTAAACCATTTGAGCAAATCAGGGCTGATTTTAATATTTCTCACAGAGACTTTTATAAGTATCTCCAAATTCGTCACTTTATAGGGTCCCTCCTGAGGACAGGCAAGATTCGCATGGGATTGTCAGAGTTGGAAAACACAATAATTTTGGCTAAGTCTCCCAAAAAACTGATATCAAAGATTTATGTTTCATTACTTAATTTTGAACCTTCAGGTTATGACTCTTTGAAACCAATATGGGAGCGCGACCTGGAGATGACATTTAACCCTGTAGACTGGGATAGAATATGTAGTGGGGTTTTCCCTAAATGTACCTCAATCTCTATACATGAACAGAACTTTAAATTCTTTTTTAGAACCTATTACACACCTGTTCGCCTCCAGAAAATGTTCCCTGATACCTCTAATCTTTGTTATAAATGTAAATTACATAAAGGTACATTTATTCATTTGTTTTGGTCGTGTGACCATATCCAGACTTTCTGGAAGGGGGTACACTCTGTAATTCAGGAGGTCACTGGTAAACAATTTTTGCTGACTCCTTCCTTCTGTCTCCTCAATCATACCCCAGACAATTTCTTTGACGCAGACACTAAATCCTTGTTGATAACCCTTTTATTCCTGGCTAAAAAATGTATTTTGCTGAGGTGGTCGACCCCCCAGGTCCCTATAGTTGACATGTGGATAACACAGATTTCTGCTCTTATTCCTATTGAGAAGTTGACTCATGACCTTAACCACAAATCAGTCAAGTTTTGGAGGATCTGGGAACCGGTACACTTGTTCTTACAGAAACCATAACTCATAATTTTCTTCTGGGAGGGGAGGCCTGACTGCCTTTTTTATGTTATTTTGCTTCATTTTATTCATTTCATACACGCTTTTCACTTGCCTGTCTCCTATCGTCTTGCTGATTCTGCATGTATGTACATTTGTGTATATATGGAGGTATGTGTGTATATGGATGTATATATATGTATAGACACATGTTGCAGTGCTCATTGTTAGTTTGGGGTGGGTATTGTTTTGCTTGTTGTTTTTGTTATTGTTATTTGCTTTGTTTTGTTTGTTTGCTTGTTCTGTATGTTTTGTCGTCTGTTTTGCTTTCCTAATGTTTGTACCCAAAAACCAGATAAATCCAATAAAAAGAGTATTTAAAAAAAAAAAAAAAAGTAATAATAAACAAAAATAAGTAGAAGCACATGTATTATCCACAGTTAACTGAAAACTTGGGTCTCTCCACTATATGACCCCTTTCAGGAGCCTTTTAAAAAATGTAAGTATTTGCCCCACTTTGCTTCATATAGATCCTGTCTACCCAGTTGTTTATATAACATTTATCCGAATGCCGCAACCCGTGCCATCTCCACAGCCCACTCTTGGAGAGAGGGCACACCCTCCATCTTCCACACCCTGACAAGTACAGTGGTCCCTCGTTTATTGCGGGGGATACGTTCTAAAAATAACCCGCAATAAACGAAATCCGCGAAGTAAGTTTTACAATTATTATACATGTTTTAAGGCCGTAAAACCCCTAACCACACACTTTTATACACCTTTTTACACGCATTTTGTACAGTACTCCCTTAGTTAATCAGTATGCAGAACACATGTGCGGTTCTCCCTTAGCCAATTTAGGACGCAGAACACAATGCGCGTTCATACTGTACAGTACACTGTAAAAAAAAACATGCAAAATTACACAAAAAAAATCTGCGAAACAGCGAGTCCGCGAAAAGTGAACCACGTTATAGTAAGGGGCAACTGTATTTGTCTACCAATCATAATACTGGTTTGGACATAGCTTTTAATATGTTTATCCTGTCCTGTCAGAACTGAATGATCACCCAAAACAAATAATCTAGGACTAAATGGAATTTACATCTCTGTAATCTCACACATTATCATAAATACTGGTCCAGCTTTCAGGAGGGAGAGACTAATGGGCCAGGTGCCTTAAATTAAAAGCATACTAGTAAAACAACATCTTTGGTAGCCCTAAGCCTCCTTTATCAGCTGGTCTTTGTAACTTGCTGTGGTTCAAACGGGGTGTTTACCATTCCAAATAAATATCTTGGATATTCTGTCAAACCTTTTAAAACAATAGTGGGGAATTTCTAAGGGGAAGTACTGAATAATTAAGTTTGGGAACACAGTTCATTTTCAAAACGTTAACTTTACCTGTTATGGACAAATTAAGAGTTGCCCATCTTCAACATCACAAGAAATTTTTTGTAAATAATGTGTCAAAATTGACTTTGACCAAATCTTTCAGCTGTCTAGGAAATTGGATACCCAGATACATGATACCTTGCTGAGGCCACTGAAATGGACCTGGATGGAAGGCAGCGGAGGGGCAATAAGCTGATAAGGGGAGTGTCTTGGACTTGGACCAGTTCACCCTGTAACCAGAGAAGTTTGAAAATAAGTCTATCATTCCAAGAAGACATGGTACAGATCTGCTGGGGTCGGAGACCAGTAATAAGATCTCATCAGCGTAAAGTATCGATTTATGTATCATCCCACCCACAGTGACACCCGGAAAAAAGTCGCCCCACGTATGGCTGCTGCAAGACACTCAATGGCTAAACAGAAGAGCAAAGAGGATAGGGGCGAACCCTGCCTAGTTCCTCTCCCCAACATAAAATAATCTGAGACAAGCCCATTGGTCTGCATTGCTGCTTCTGGGTGCTTATGTAATACATGAATCCATTTTATAAAGGTTGTACCAAATCCAAACTCTTCTAGAATTTTGAATAAATACCCCCATTCAACCATGTCAAACGCCTTTTCAGCATCAAGAGAGATTGCTGAAACCAGGGACTGGGACTCAGCCACCAACCACATACCACACAACCACGCTGTCTAATCGGTTTGCTAAAATTTTCGAGATTATCTTAACATCTATTTGCATTAATGAAATAGGACGGTAATTCTTGCATTCATCCAAATCTTTACCTTTCTCAGGAACTAGACTAATAAGTCTGTCTCAGAGTCGGTGGCAGTACACCCATCTCCAGCGCTTCCTTATACACCTCTAGTAAAGGTGAAACTAACTCTGTAAAGCTCTTAAAGGTCCAGTGTGTAGAATTTAGTTACATCTAGTGGTGTAATCGCTACACTGCATTCTCCTCACATCACCCTCACCTTCCTAGTATAAAGGAGAAACAACAGTTTCTGACTCTAGACAGGTCCCTGTCTAGAGTCAGTGTTTAGTTTAGTCTGTAGAAACACAGTGTTTCAACATGTCGGCCTCCATAAAAGAGGACCCTCTCCCACTGTAGATATAAAAGGAGAATTTTAAGTAACAAAAATAAAAACATTCTTATTTTCAGGTATTAGATATACATGCATGAAAACATGCCTTATTCTAAAAATAAAGGCCCTAAATCTTACACACCTTTAAAGAATTCCCCAGTAAAGCCGTTGGGACCAGGTGCTTTACTTGAAGGTAAAGCCTTAATTACCCCTTTAATCTCCTCAATAGTAATATCTAAGTCTAGAAAATCCCTCTGTTCATCTGTCAATTTTGGAAGTTCTAGTAGTTCTATAAACTTGAATGAATTTCTTCTTCATTAGAGGTAGATTTTGAACAATAGAGATTACTATAAAATTCTTTAAAGGCCTGATTAATATCTACAGTCACAGTAAGCAGCAACTCCTGTGTTTTAATTTTCTTATGGTATGACATGTGTTGGAAATACGGCCCTAATCAGCCTCCCACGCGACACCTGCCGATGATACAGATTGCCAATTAATCTCCAAATAATTCTTTAGTTCTGTCCTTAGCCACTCTACATTTACTGAGTCCTGTAGAAGGAATGAATTTAAACGCTATCTGTAAGACTTTTTTTTCCCGCTCTGGGGTAATAGGTCCAAACCAACCCAAGCATGGGTGGAAATAAGAATATTCCCTATTTCACAACCCATAGCAGAGGAGGTGAGTGCTTTGGATAATAGGAAAAAATCTACTCAGCTATAGGTCTTATGTACTGGTGAAAAAAAAGTGTAATCCCTACCAGAGGGGTTCATGATCCTCCAAATATCTATTAATCCTAAAGATTTGCAAATTCTCTGTAATGTTATAGCAGTCCTTGGCTCTTTACGCAACACTGCCCCACTGTGGTCGAGAGCTGGATCCATTAAAAGATTAAAATCCCCTCCCAAAACAACAGCATGATTCCCAGCGGTTTGTAACTTTCAAGATCAGTAAAAAAAAAATTGATCATCCAGATGAGGTGCATATGTATATATGTTAGCCAAGATTAGCTTCTGAGACTGTATTTCAGCCAGTACAATAATCATCCTTCCCGAATTATCCTTAATTTGCTTGAGACATTTAAACTGTAAATGTTTACTTACTAAAGTTATAACACCCTTGCTCTTGTTAGAGCCTATGCTGTAAAATACATGTCCAACCCATCCTGCACAGAGCTTCTCAGACTCCTCTTTTGACATCAAATCAAAATTTATTTGTATAGCCCAAAGTCACAAAGTACATTTGCCTCTGAGGGCTTTACAATCTGTACAGGGAGTGACCCTCTGTCGTTAGACCCTCGGTTCCAGTGAGGTGCTTAAGTCACATGTTGACGTTAGTGTGTTTACATTTTTCTACCGTCTTTAAGGGAAAGGAATGACTAATTAATGCTAGTGTAGAAGCACAACGCATTTAGGCTAGTTTGGTTGTAAAAACATCAGTATTGTGTATGGAATAGGGCCAGACAGCGCTCAGTGGCATTAGCTAACATTGACAGCATCTGCCACCCCGGATCGAGTGGGCCAGTCAGGTACTAAATTCCCGGGCCACTTTTTTGCCCCAGTCAGTCCCTGGTCTACACCAGTGTCTTTAATTGAACGCTTTGGTGTGTGGGATGAGAATAGAAACAAATCAGTCATTCAGTACTCACTGCATAGTGTCTATGATCACCCTCGCCGGTCTCGATCCACAGCTTAGAGAACAGCACTCTGAAGCTCACTTCCTGTTCATGTAGCTTTTTCTTGCACTTCTTGCACTTGTCACGCTTCATCTGGGTGGCTCTGGAGTAGTCGGGGAAAAGCAAAATAGTAGTGTTTCCCCAGCTCAGCTTGCCTTTGTTCCTCGCTGCCCGCAATACCGCGTCCTGGTCTCAAAAACCTGGCCAGTATTGGTCTGGGTCTGTCTCCTGGTGTAGATCGCTGGCTAGCAACCCGATGTGCTCGTTCAATCTCTTGTCTCCCCTCTATGTTCAGCAAGTTTGGCAACAGCTCCTCCAAAAATTTCACCATGTCTCCCCCTTCTTTGCCCTCCGGAAAGCTGACAAAGTGAACGTTGTTGCGTCGCAAGTGGTTCTCCATGTCTTCTAATTTGTCCCATATCTGTTCGACATCTGTCTTGCTAGCTGGCTTGTTAGCTTGCCACCCCTGCTCGGTCCTTTCCAGGGGCTCCACTCGCTTCTCCATGTCGTCCATTCTTGTAATTAGGGATGAGAGTTTAGTCTATACTGACGCCATGGTGCAACAGATTTCTACCAGCCCCCTCAGATCTTCAAAAATCTTTGTTAATGGGTGTCGTTTAGCTCAGTTGGTAGAGCAGCTGCCCCATGTACGAATGGTCAGACCTTGCCGCGGCAGCCCAGAGTTCAAAGCCGACCTGTGGCTCTTTCCTCCGTGTTATTCCTCATCTCTCTGATCCTGTCACTCTTCAGCTCTCTCTGTCAAAAATAAAGCTTGAAAAGGCAAAAAAAAAAAAAGGTATATCGTTAGCTTGCTGCTGGTCGTTAGCTGCATCTTGGTCTTGCAGCATGGAGTCAGCCCTGTGCGACTGTAAATGTCTTTTAATATCTCCACAAGCCAAAGATTTAGCAAGTTTCGGCATTTTTTGCACCATCTTTAATTAATTAACACGTATACTGGATACTAATATCTCTGGTGTAAATGTATAAAAGGATAAAGGCAGCGATACAGTGCAGAGCTCCATACTCCGTGGCTTCTTCTTCATGGCTTCACATGACTCCTCAGCTATTAGTTTCGTCTTTACCTGCTGTGAAGACATGTCTGTGGAGGGGAACAATATTATTATTCTGGTGTTGAATTACTGAGACTGAATGTGTCTGTCACTGTGTTTTCTGTATTCTCAGCACTTTCCTGCTTTCACTCTTATATGTTTTGGCATTTGCAGTACTTTTCTATTTAGGGCACTTTCCTCTAAATGTTTTTGCTTTCACTCTAACATGTGTTTTGTCCCTAAGGGCCACCATATGTAAAAGATTAATTCTGCGTTATTCATAGAACAATGTCGCTAAAATGGCACTGCTTTTCTACAATATTAAATGGTGCGTGCCTCCAGCTGACTCTTTTCGCTCTCTGTCCTTTTGTTCCTTTCTACTAAAGGTCTGTGCCATTTTGCCAATAGACTGTAATATTCCATTGTTACCCCTCTGTGTTTCCATAGCAACTCTTTAACTGCCAGGCCTTGAAGAAGCTGAGCATGCCTGATAACGACCTGTCCAACCTGCCCACCACCATCGCCAGCTTGGTTAACCTCAAAGAGCTGGACATCAGTAAAAACGGTAAAAGTTCCGGCCTTTTCCACTGCGGTTAGAGTTTCACTCTGGGAGAGCTGAGGAAAACCAAAACCTCATAATCACAACAATTTCACTTCCAAAGTATTTAACCAAAATTAATGTCTTGCAAAGCTCTAAAGTAATCCCCCGTTTTCAGCAAAAGTCAAAATAGCTAACACATCACCACCTTTCCCCTTCCTCCCCTGTACCTCTCTTACAGGTATCCAGGAGTTTCCAGACAATATAAAATGCTGTAAAGGCCTGTCTGTTGTGGAGGCCAGTGTCAACCCTATCACCAAGTAAGACACTAACACACACCTTGTAATAACACATCACATTCATACATCATGACTGCTTGAGTTAAAAATATCAAATGCATTACTCAGGAGCAAATATTAATGTTCATCTAAAGCACAAAGGTTTAATTTCTTTTGTTCTACACAGCTGCAATAACAAAACCTAAAAAATGGCTTATTTATCTGAGCGTACACCTTCTGAATAACAGCCTGAGGAAAAACAATGACTTTATCATCCAAAAACTGAACAAACACCAACACAAATTGGCTCATGTTTAGTAGTTCCATGTTTTCTTGATAGCACTAGTTTTATCAACCAGTTTGAGTGGACCTGGACTCAGTCCAAGATGTAATGGATTATTTGATGCATTTGCCATGTATTTAGCTGTTTGCACAGATTTTTCTGTCAAGAGGTCGACGATTTTCTTGTTTTTTCTGTGCATTTATGTATTCCAGTCCAAGCATTTATAGCCCCAGAGGCACTAAATATTTTCTAATAGTTGGCTGTATCCACAGATCATACAACCATATATATCCTATTGACTCAGCTATGGATAAAGAATAGAAATTGCTACAGTAATGTGTTGTTCCATTCTGATCTGAGCTATTAGAGCAACAGGTGTTATTCTAGTAAGTAACAGTAATTGCTGTTTTTGGCGGTGTGATGTCAATGAAGCACAGCTGAACACGAGCATGCAGTATACTGCAGACAGAAATACTTCTCTTGTTATATAAAAATATATACATATATAAAAGCTGATCGGCCTTGACAGAAGTGTGTATCTGTGTGTATCCCTGTGTGCTTGTGTGCATGTCTGTGTGTGGGTGATGAGTCATCTGTAGGCTAACAACAGTTAGTTGTTCCTAAATGTTTTCTATGGGAACATTGTCCATTTTTTAATCCACTGAGGCCCTCCAAGACAAACACTTTCTTTTTCTATTTATTCTTCTTCTTTTGCATATGTTCCTACTTTCTTTCTTTTTTTGTTTCTTTCTCTATCTTCCAGACTCCCAGATGGTTTTACGCAGCTCCTGAATCTGACCCAGCTCTTCTTAAACGATGCCTTCTTGGAGTATCTGCCTGCTAACTTTGGCAGGTAAGCTGATGCATGTAATTGTTAGTGTGTGCAAGCATGTGACTGTGTTGGATGAGGTGTTTTTATATATTTCAGGCACTACAGACTCCTATTCAGTGCTACTAGTAGGGATTGTAAATAATATTTATGAAAACACTGTTTTCAGTTTAAGTCTATGCAGCATGTACTGCACATAGTACAATATGTTTTAATTATTTAAAGGAGCTGAATGGGCACAATAAGCTTTAGATCTTTATGGACTCTTATCTTTTATGTTTGGGATAATGGTGTGGACTTTACTGATATCATTGTCATTTATTCAAAAGTAAGTTTGGCACTGGTTCTGGAGTTGAAATCAGGATAAATGGGGCTTGTTTTTCCCCGTAATTTTATGTTGTAACAATGAATACGGTACAATAACTTTTGGTTTATGTGCCTTCTGTTTTTCAGACTCTCCAAACTACGGATCCTGGAGCTGAGAGAGAACCACCTGAAAACCATGCCAAAGTAAGACACACCACCATATATGTGTGTGTGTGTGTGTGTGTGTGTGTGTGTGTGTGTGTGTGTGTGTGTGTGTGTGTGTGTTTGTGTGTGTGTGTGTGTGTGTGAGGGAGAGAGAGAGAGAGAAGAGTAAGGAGCACACAAAATTTGATTCTTAATGCCTCACTGGGTGCAACTGTGACGCAACACACAGATGCTTCATGATATTACTGTGTGTATGCTTGCTTTCCCAGGTGTCCAGATTAAAACTATATTTATCCCTGGCAGGTGTTCTTGAATACCGATGAAGCCTGTTCTAACAGCAGTGTGTTGGCATTAACAGTTTTAAATGTTTCGTGTTTAATGTAATGTATCCTTGTGTTCATATGGCCACCATGGCCACAGATGAGGCCACTACAACAACTATATGTAACAGAGATAACCTGATTCCATATACTGCACCACCTTGCTTGCACTCTAACACTGAATATGGTTTACAGTAAATGCTGGTTGTTGAGGTGCTTCCTAATCAACATGTACTGTAGGAGACATTTTGACTTAAAGTAAAGACTAGTTCAAGTTTAGTAAGTATGTAAACATCATTCCACAAATTGGAGCACATTTCCTAATATTTTTGTACGCTACGTGTTAACAACACGGGCTTACAGCGATTTGCTTGAACACAAAGTTTGTTCTGTTATTCTAAGTATATTTCTGCATGCAATGATAAATTATCATTATGGCCACATTGTTGATGCTACATTTAAATTAAAGCCACTGGAAATCCATATCCACAAAACCCTTCTAACTCTGTTGGGGTCTAACGTATGAACTATGAATACTGTCATTTAAGTTTTTGTAAACTTTGCTGACATTGGGTTTGAATTGTGGTGATGTGTTTATGCTTGGACATTTATTGCGCAGCTTTTTCTTTCTGCTAACCATTCATAAAGAAATCACTGTCAGTTGTCCCACAAAACAAAACTTCTTACACCTTCTGTTTCTCTCTTTTTAAGAACTCAGATTATCTTAATTGTCTTTTTAACTAGTAAAACACACTTTATTCAAAGTGAAACAGAATACATTTATTTAAACATTATAAACTTCAGCGCTCTGTCTTAAAGGGCTATCTGATGTCAAAGTAAAGCAGTAAAAATATTCTAAATATAGCTTGATATAGCTTGGTCAAAAATATGTTTTTGCTTCTCCTTGTCCATGACACGGCTCAGCTTTTGTGCTGTAGGCACTGTCAATCAAAATGAGCTATGCCACGTCTAACCAGTCCTGGGAAATAGTTTAAAAAGCAAAATGAGCTGATTAGAAGCAGGTCTTCTAATTGCTATGATCATTATTTTCCATCAGATTTTTGTGAATGCTTAATGAGGCGCTCATATCTGTTCTTTACTATTTCAAACCACATTTTCAGAACGCAGAGCCACAATCAACAGAAGACTTATACACATTAATATTATCATGTGCAGCTGTGCTAAGAGGCTGGTTCACAATAAATAATAATAATTAGAATAAGAGTAAAAATACTTAAATTATTATTAATTTAAAAAAATCTTTCTTTTTTTAAGATTTTTTTGGCCTTTTAAGCTTTATTTTGATAGAGACAGCTGAAGAGTGACAGGAAATGTGGGGAGAGAGAGAGATGGGGAATGACATGTGGGAAAGAGCCACAGGTCGGATTCAAACCCTGGGCTTCTGCAGCAAGGACTGAGTCTTCACACATGAAAAAAAAAAAAAAAGAACATTTCTGAACACGAAAAATATAAAAATATGTCACGTAAGTAGTAATAGAAGTAATGAGTATATTTTCTCCTTTCAGGTCTATCCACAGACTGACACAGTTGGAGAGGTTGGATCTGGGTAGCAATGAATTCTCTGATGTGGTGAGACTTATTGCTGCCATGTTTTACACATTAATCCTGGAATGCTGCATGAATGAAGTGTTTAAATGTGTATGTTTGACATCACATGAAGATTAAATATGAATTTCTTAATGGTCATATGTGCATTTAACAGTTGAACCATATTTTTGAAAAGATGAACAGAGAAAGGTAAAGAGAGAGAAGGAGACAGAAACACAGATGCTGTGCCCTATTTTGGGGGGCATATGATGAATCCTCTGTAGGCTGCCTCTTTCAGGCAGGAGTAAACACAGCCCACTATCCTTCAGATGGACCCTGAAATGGGACACAGCGACATGATAGAGGAAATGAGGGCTTGATGGAGGCTAACAGGGGGGGTGTCAGGCAGGAAGTCAGCTGTGACAAGAGTAGGTTGACTGTATGGTCTACTTCCTGCCAAGACAGGGAAAGCATGGAGGGAGAGATTGCCAGTCACACGCACTCTGCCAACATTTTTTAATGTTATTTATTTATGCCAAAGATGCACTTGAGTTATTTTTTTGGATCTGTACATGCTCAACACTGGTATCCTTTGTTCATGAATAATTCAGTTGTTTTCATATCTACATAACTTATATTTATTGATTTATATGTGGTCGCTGATATGGATTCCTCTGTTTGCATGTTAGCCAGAGGTGTTGGAACAGATCCACAACCTAAAAGAGCTGTGGCTGGATAACAACTCTCTACAGTCTATACCAGGGGTGAGAACACTGCTTGAAAACAGCGGCACTTTCTTTTATGAGTGACACTTTCTTTCAGATGCTTGCTCGTCTGTCTTGTCATTTGATTATTCCTTTTTCTCCTTGTTCTCCCTGCCTGCAGTCAATAGGAAAACTTCGTCAGTTGCGATACTTGGACTTAGCTAAGAATCGTATTGAAACGTTGGACACGGATATTTCAGGCTGTGAGGCCTTAGAGGACCTGCTCCTATCCTCCAACATGCTGCAGCACCTCCCTGACACTATAGGTACACACTTGAACACCTACAGACATATATGCATGCATGCACAACGGGGCTGTCGTTGTCAGGTCTTTCCCAGGTGGGAGGTGGTTCCAGCTGTGCAAGACATTGCAGAGATGACTGAATAAAGGATAAAGCTGGTGTTATTCTATCCCAAAAAAAGGCAAAAACAAACTAAACATGAGCTGGTCTTTCAACAGTTTCTAGTACCGATCCATTCCTGAAGATGGAAATCTTTAAGAACAGAAAAACAGTTAAGTAATTCAGTAAAACAGCTGGACGTTGGAGTATTTTTCTGCATTTGTTTGGGACTATTTTCAGACTCCGACAGATTAATATGCAGTTGGCACACTGGGGGAATATTTATGACAGCAGGATGGTGTGTGTGGGACTGACTCAAAATAAACTCTAATGAAACAACACATCAGCATTGGAGCTCTGTGTTAAAGAGGAATAAGCTATATTACACTTCTACACGGACAATACTCATTAGTACGATCCAATCATGTGGTGGGATGTTTTCAAAATTCACCAACTCTGTACTTTGAAAACAAAAAGGCCTTTCAGAGTGTGTATTTATGTATTTATACTCATGTATTTATAGGAATGTTGAAGAAGCTGACAACATTGAAGGTAGATGACAACCAGCTGACCTCACTGCCTAACAGCATCGGGAGGTAAGAAACACACACACATTCACACACTCGCACAAAGCTCATAATAAAGCCATGTAGACTTCTGTTTTACCACCTTCAGCAGTATTTTGTCAGATGTTCTCAGCAGGTTGTATCATTGGTGGGTTGTTATTTTCCTTGTTTAACACTGTTAGTTGCTGTGTTGTTATGCTGGCTGATGATTGGGGGGTTCTGTGTGTTGTGTTTGCTGCGTTGCTGTGGCGTTAGTGCGAAGCCCAAGCAAGGGTGAGTAACATTAGCCTACTGGATCCAGGGGTGCGTTCAGAGACAGATGGATGTTCAGCTGCGTTACAGATACAAAAGCAGAAGCTTCCATCTACATGTGGCTGTGGGAAACTTCTTGATTCATGCAAATTACATGCAAACATAAACTTTAATTCTTTCTTCACATTTCCCCCCAATCTTCTTTGAATATTTGGACTTAATATTTTAATAAAATATATGTTCAGAATTGAAAATGTACTAAACAAACCCTGCTCAAACTACTGGGTTAAGATGGAAAGATGGAAATGATTGCATGTAAAACAATTATAGTAATTTGATTCCAATTATTTCAATGATAATCCATCACAGACCAGATTCAATCACAGAAATCAGATTAGTTGCTTAATGAAAGCAGAAAAAAATCCCCAGAGAAGCACGTTCTGCATTCAGAATTCTCTAATCTCTGTAAAATTCTATTCACATTACAGACTGCAAATAAGAACATCTTGTCTGTTTAACTCCAGGGAGACAATAAACAGAAATATTCAATTCAAATCAGTCTGAGTCTGAATAAATAGATTTGGTTAGTTTCTGCAGTTTGAAACAGTCGAGCAGTACTTGAATCATTTTATTTGTGATGTATTATATTTTTAAAACACTGAAGGAGTGTTGATTGACACTCACTGATGTATAATTGACTTAAAACTCAACTCAAACAAGAGATTTGTGTCTGAACGCTCTGAAAACATTTTGTCTTCCTGAACAAATCCCAGGTTTTAGCCTCAATAAGTAGTGCTGTAGTCTAGTGTCTTTCTACATATGAACCTTATTTTACTTTACTGAACAAGTCTATGTAGTTTAAGTGGAAATGTGTATGCATTTGGAGAAGATCAGCCTGTTCCTCAACCAATGCTATGTTCTATCCCCCTCTAGCTGCATCAGTACAATAGGAGGCTGTATATATACACAGAGGTGAAGCCTGTAATAGAATACATAGAAATCAATATGCAGCACTTTCGTTACTTTCATGGAAAGCTCAAGTCAAGTCTTGTGTTTTACTTTGTCATTAACTTTTGAGGCCATTAATATATTACCGAGATGGTCCACCGTGTACTTGTACATCAGGTAACTCTATAGACTTAAACATGGAAAGCTAACCCCACTGCTGGCATACACTATGGGTCAGTGAATCTGTAATTTCCGCTCATTTAGCAGTTCATAGAGCATTTGTAACATTTCAGCTTTTTTGCTTTGTCTCAAGAGTATATATAGAATATATGTAACAATTTAGATTCTAACCAAGAGATTACTAAACTTTAACCACAGTGGTGTAATATCAGAAATCTTGATTTGTGACTTAAAATAAAGATTGAAGACTTCTTCTGTAAACACAAAAGCTTTATTTCATTCTAATTTGTCAGAGTCTGTGTTAGTGAGGACTGAGAGAATCCATCCACCTGACATGTGGTGCTGATTAAACAGCAGGACGATGTTTCACCGACGATGACTTTTTACTTACTTAGTTACTCACATTACTTCTATATATACTTTCTATTCCTATTACTATCCTTTTACACTAATTCTAATTAATGCTACACTAATTGTAGGTGCTTATAGAAGTACATTTCACTATGATTGTACCTTCATGATTAGATGTATAGTGACAAATAAACTACAGTCACACATACATTAAATTTCTGCCTCTGTTCATTTCTATTCCGTGCAAGCCAAGAAGCAACCCTATGTGAAAGCCACAGTCCAGTGTCTGTGTGAATGTTTAGACTAGCTGTTGTGTGATAGTATTTCTGTTTGATCAGCATCTTGATTTGCCACACCTGTGAGGTTAATGGATTATCTTGCCAGAGGAGAAGTGCTCACTAACATGCATTTTAACAAATATGTGAGCAAAAAATTGCACTTTTTCTTAAACTCATGAAAAGTGTTGTGTTTATAGTTTAGTTGAGTGCAATAAGCTGCTAAAATGTTATAAATACTATGATAAGAACTTAAGTTATATACAGAAAGGAGGTTTGGATCTAGAAACTTGTGTCTTAAAGTGACCTTGTGATGAACCAATGAGCCACTGTGTTTCCTTGCAACACCTACCACTGAGTGTGGGATTATTATTATAGCTGGTTGGCAGATGGCAGGCTTAGGAGCGCTGTTAAAAATATATATATATATTTGTAGGAGAACTAGGAGACATTTTCATTTTTTATGTGAATAATGCTGAAGAGGAAATAACAAACTAACCTTAAATTTGAACACGGATGTGAAACTCCTCTCTGTCCTCTCTCCTGTCACACCGTATGGTGGCCCAGATGGTTACAGTCCATTGGGAATAGTAATAGCAGACTAATGCAGTGTTAACAGTACATTAATGTAAAATTGTTCTCATTACCATTAGCCTGCTGTTAGCGTGCTGCTAGGCCAATGATGGCAGTCAAGGGGCAGGGGGGTGGGGGGCAGGATGTTGCTGTGACTCTTGGTTGAGTGGAGAAGTTGAGATCCAGGTTGAAGAACTTCAAAGGGGATAAAGAGAGGATGGGTGGTCAGCAAATGAGACCAAAAAAATGCCAGTTATACCAGACTAAGAATGATTGGTTCATTTAATGACAGGCTTATAATTGAGAATAATTGATTATTCTTCAATGTGACAATCTTTTCCTTTCTCTCAACACTCTCTCCTTCTAAGGTGTTTCCATAGAGACAATTTCCCCTTCTTATCATTACATATTACAGGATAAGGATGCTGTCATTCTATATTTTTCTTACTGTGAACAATCCCACAAAAAGGTCAAAACCAACAATCCTTTGTGACATTTTATGATAGCAGATCATTGTATGTGATCAATTCAAAGTAAATAATGTGTTCGTGGTAACGAATGAACATTTCACCCAGTGTAACAGTACATGTGGAGCTGTGTTGCACAAAGGAATCAGTTGTACCGTGCTTTGGACACCCAGTACTAGGATGAATTCATTCTTGGTTTAGTTTTTTTACAGGATTTGTTGACAGTAGGATCAATAAAGACCCTTATCCATTAAAATTCATATCTAAGTAATCTAAGGTTGATTTTGCCCGCAGAATAATTTCTTTTCTTTCTTCTCTTTTCCCCGTCATTTCTTTGCATCTATTCTTGTCTGCCTCTGTTCCTTTCACCCAGTCTGTCTCTGCTGGAGGAGTTGGACTGTAGTTGTAATGAGTTGGAGTCGTTGCCTCCCACTATCGGCTACCTGCACAGCCTGAGGACCTTCGCTGCTGATGAGAATTTCCTCACAGAGCTGCCCCGAGAGGTAAGAGTATCAGCATATGACGAACACTTGCATATCAGCACTGCAGTGCTGGTCTTTATATTATTTGTCTAATGGATTAAACCTTTAGTTGATGGATGGACAATGAATGTAACTATTTTGATGATCAGTTCATTGTTTAAGTCATTTTTGGCTTACATTTACTGCTTCCAGCTTCATATTTGTCAAAATGAGCTGGTTTTCTTTGCATCCTAATGAATATTACGAATATTCTTCATATGTAGCTAATTTAAAGGTGTCCTTCATGCAGCAGATATTTTTGTGTTTCAGATCGGTAATTGTAAGAATGTGACGGTAATGTCACTGCGGTCCAACAAACTGGAGTTTCTTCCTGATGAAATTGGACAGATGACCAAACTACGAGTCCTTAACCTTAGTGACAACAGGTACACACGCACACCTACACACACAGACTATGACTCAGTAATGACAATAGGTACACACATGCAGGCAACACTTTCTCAATGGCCGTTTTGGTTCTGTAGCTGCTCTCACGGCCTGCAGTTGCCATGGGAATGGGTGAGTGTGTTGCCATGGTTACGTGCTCTGCAGGCTGTACAGTGTGTGGGTAGAAGAAATATCTGCTTTCTTTCTCATCCCTCCCTCCCTTCCTCCTTCTGTGTCTCTGTCTCAGGTTAAAGAATCTACCGTTTACCTTTACTAAGCTGAAGGACCTGGCAGCTCTCTGGCTTTCTGACAATCAGGTATCTCTCTCTTTCTCTCTCTCTCTCTCTCTCTCTCTCTCTCTCTCTCTCTCTCTCTCTCTCTCTCTGTGTCTCTCTTTCTCTCTCTCTCTCTCTCTCTCTGTCTCTCTGTGTCTCTCTCTCTCTCTCTCTCTCTCTCTCTCTCTCTCTCTCTCTCTCTCTCTCTCCTCTCCCTCTTTTTCTCTCTCCCAACTGTACATGCAGCAAGCACAACCACACACACAGCTACTGTAGCTACATATTAATCAGACAACCAGGCAGAAATTCATCTTGAGAAGCATCTCTGTTTTGTCATCTGCTTCCATCGTTCATGTTCATTTGCTGTGAATGCAAATTCAGTGCTTCCTCCATCTGTTTCACATTCAGTGGAGCAAGTGGTACTATTTCTTTTATTTTGAAACATCTGCAGGTAGTGCTGAACTTAACTTACAGCAGTGCAAGAAAATATAATATGACTCTGTACAGTTGTTGGAAATAATGCCATACCTGCCTTTATACCTGCCTGGTGATGGTGGGCTGTTATTTATTCAAAGAGACCATGGCAATTACTTGATTATGTGCTTTTAAATCTGTTCTCTGCTCTTTTTTCAAAATCAGCATTTGTAATGAGAATGCAGACAGGCTTAGTGGCCCAAACAGTATGACAGGTGTAAATGAAGTATGTACAGTTGCTCAATCACTCATTGTTTAGTCGTCAACTCGACTATTTTTCACCATATAAAAATGCTCTTGACATTTAATGTTAAGTAAACAACACTGTGTTCTTATCGAACTGATGAAGATGAAAGCTCATTTAAAATTCAAATGAAATTTGTAAAATGGCAATTTAGTCCCACATTTACATTTGAAAATTGTCCCAAAGCCAAAGTCAATCATGCCATTTGCACTTCATGCATTACAACTAGCAACTGTGACAGCTTGAGGATTTAAAGAGACAGAATTGACATTACAGAGCTGAAGGGTTGATGAGTGGCACCAAAACTGAAAGTAGAACTCTGAATGAATCCATTTTATTTTTCTGTGTGCAACAACATTATATTTCCATCTCATCACCATGTTAATAGATATTAATCAATGTTTTTCATGAGGTGAACATGCAAATGAAAGAGACTCACTCACAGCTAAGAACTGAATTCAGTTACTATTACAAATGTCTCTCCTCTTTCCAAATGATTTACATACTTTGTCTGGTTCTCACCTGTCAGTCAGGTCGCTTCTGTTTTTCTAAAGTTTCCTGTAGCAACTCAGATACAGTATTCTAACCAATCAGTGAGCAGAATATTTTTTTTTTTTTTTTTTTTTTTTTTTCAAAATTAGATTTAGGATTTGGTTTAGGTTAGGAAATAGAGAATAATTGTGATCGGTCTGCACAAGAATACTAATATAAATGTGTGTATGTTTGCAGTCCAAGGCTCTGATCCCACTGCAGACAGAAGCTCACCCTGAAACCAAACAGAAGGTTTTGACCAACTACATGTTTCCTCAGCAACCGCGACATGATGAGGGTACAAACTGTGTGTCTATGTGTGTGTGTGTCCCGTAATGTGTAGACATGAACATTTAAAAAAGTGTGTGTAAAGCATGTCTGACAATCTATAAAGCTACTGTATGATAGCAGTTTAACCCTGTCCTTGACGCGTGTCTGTCTGTGTGTGCAGATTACCAATCGGACAGTGACAGCTTTAACCCTACTCTGTGGGAGGAGCAGAGACAGCAGAGGATGACTGTGGCCTTTGACTTTGAGGACAAGAAAGAAGAGGAAGACAGCTCTGGGAAGGTCAAGGTCAGCTCTTTCTCTGTTTCTGTCTGTCTACGTGCCTGTCTGTTGACCGCTGAGGCTCATGGGTCCTGTAAATGGTAAATGGACTGTACTTATATAGCGCCTTTCTAGTCTTCCGACCACTCAAAGCGCTCTACACTACATATCTCATTCACCCCATTCACACACATTCATACACTGATGGCATTGGCTACCATGCAAGGTGCCAACTGCTCATCAGTTTAAGGATCTAACCATTCATACACATTCACACACCGATGGCACAGCCTTCGGGAGCAATTTGGGGTTCAGTGTCTTGCCCAAGGACACTTCGACATGCAGACCGCAGGAGCCGCCAGGAGCCAGGATCGAACCGCCGATCATCTGATTAGTGGACGACCCGCTCTGCCTGTGAGCCAGAGCCGCCCCTGTAGTATTTATAGCCACTAAATCATGGTTTGAGACAAAGTTTAAATATTCATAATCTACTCAATATCTGACCTTAACCCTACAGGATATGTTTGAAAGTAAACTTTCAAAAATTAATTTATAGTTAAAATATGTTTCCAGAAACCTGCAGCTCTTCCCTATTTGCTCTTATGCCTCTCTTCTGATTTCAGTGGTTTATTGGAGAGTCTGAAATAATATTGTATCATAATGTCAATGAGAATATTCAAATCAATGACAAGAAACCAGCAAGAGACAGTCAATTTATGATGTTGTGTTTGAGATAATTTGAAGTTTCATGTCAGCAGGACACTCTTTGTAATATCTCAGTGTGGGTCTTTTATTTACACGTGTATGCTCAAGCAATTTAATTTTTTGTGTGTAGGTGGAGATAAACCTAAAGCGCTACCCAACACCCTACCCTGAGGACCTCAAGAATATGGTCAAGTCAGTTCAAAGCCTTGTGGGTAAAAGCGTACATGCCGGACATGGGCACCAGCACCAACACCAACACCAACACCAACACCAGCACCAGCACCAGCTGAGCACAGGCACTGCCACATCGGCAGGAACCAACATGGAACACACACACCTCAGCAAAGAACAGTACGAACCACCGTGGCCACTGCCTCCTAAAGAGGTAGGAAACACACACATGTACACACTCACACACACACACAGATGAAGTGCAGTGATCATCGGATATCTTTTAAATCCACAAGTGAAGTGCATGTACAGTACATTTGTGAAAAGCCGGAGTGAGTTGTCACCATATGAACCAGTTTCTATAGGACTGAGATCTGTGGTCATGCAGGTATAAATCACATGGCTTTTCCTATCACTGCTATGCAGATGACACTCAGCTGTATCTATCATTTCCTCCTGAGGACCCCTCGGTCTCTGCACGGGTTTCTGATTGCCTCTCAGAAATCACCACATGGATGAAGGCACATCACCTCCAGCTGAACCTCTCAAAAACTGAACTGCTGGTCCTCCCAGCCAGACCTACTATACACCACAACACCACCATCAAAATTGATTCCATATGTCTTGCCCCCACCAGGGTGGTGAGAAACTCAGGGGTTATGATTGATGACCAACTAACCATTTCCAATCATTTCAGTAGTTGCCTGGTCATGCTGCTTTATAACATCAGAAAAATCAGACCTTAATTAACTCAACGTGCTACTAAACTCCTGACACAAGCTGTGGTCATCTCAAGATTAGACTACTGTAATGCCCTCCTGACGGGCCTCCCAGCCTGCACAATGAAACCTCTTCAGGTGATCCAGAACACGGCGGTGCGCCTGGTCTACAACCAACCCAAAAGGTCACATGTCACCCCGCTGCTCATCGAGCTCCACCTGTTGCAGCCCGCATTAAATTCAAAGCGCTAATGCTGGCCTACAAAGTAGTCTCCGGTACTGCACCTACCTACCTGAACGCCCTTGTACAGGCTTATGTTACCTCACGACCGCTGCGCTCGTCCAATGAGCGACGCCTCGCTCTGCCACCCGTTCATTCAAGGCAATCTAAACTTTTCTCGTCTGTTGCTCCCCATTGGTGGAACGTCCTACCAGTTCCTACCAGAGCAGGGGTGTCCCTCTATACCTTTAAAAACCTCCTGAAGACCTCAAGCTCTTCAGAGAGGACCTTCTCTCCTAGCACTATAGGACAAAGCTACAATGTGTGTGTGTGTGTGTGTGTGTGTGTGTGTGTGTGTGTGTTTGCCTTCCAGGTGACAGACAGAGAGATGCAGGACTTCTCTCAGAATCAGCTAATGGATCAGGGATCAATGCATAACTCTGGCATTGACATTCCCAAGAGGAAGGACAAAGAGGACCTGACAGAGAGCTCTGAGGTTGTCACATAGCATATCGTACAGAAACACACACATACATATACACTATATTCAACATGAATTTGACATATTTTGTTTGTTGTAAGTCAGTTATCTGATTTTATTCATGTGTAATACGTTCATATGCATTTTGTTTTGTTTATCCAGGTATTGACAAAATGTATATCTAAACCAAATTTTCAATGCTGTATGGTGTATTCCATATTTTTCTATAAGTGGACCTCTTAAATGAGCCCTGTGTAATGTACACTCTGTGTGTGTTCAATTCATTTCCTTCCTTATAAATAATTTGCAAAGACCATTTGAATATTTTGAAACCAGCCATGTTTACTAGAAAGCCGTCTTCTTTTTCTCTGCCTTTGCTGGCATATTGCTGCGTTTCTTGGCACGTTTCCTCCTTCTGTAGGTCAATGGAATAGTTTGACACCATTGGTGCATATGTATATTGATGCTGACACATGATGGCAACTGTTATATATTTGCAGAATTATTTATTTATTTATTTATTTATTTAATTTGATTCTAATTCTGTTAGACTATCAGCTGACTATCTCGTTAAAGCTGCCTGATGTGAATCTGTCTCTCCACAGGACTCGATGGGTGGCTCACCCAACGACATCCGTATCTCTGACATGAGGCCCACCCTTGTGGAGCCACCTATGTACAAACCAAAGGTGGTGTTGCTGGGGAAGGACAAGAAAGGTACTGTTCAATACAGTACAAAGAGACAAACAAAGAGACTCATACATGTAGACACACATGTAGAGTTCACAGTAAATGAATGCTCTCTGTTGTAAAGTGCTGCAGGGCATGTTGTAATAGTGTCCACTAATTGTCCACAATTTTGCTGCCCTGTCAAAAGTCATTGTTTTGTTCTGAATAATTTACTGCCTTTATTTGAACTACTGAACTAAACAGTTTATCTCTGTATCCAATTCAGAGCTCCGTCATGTAATCTACTTCTTTGTCAGGGAACTCAAACAAATGTCTTGTGAGTATAAATTATTAATGAGGTGGCAAGGTTAATAAGAAGCTTAAGATCTTAAAGGTCCAGTGTGTAGGACATAGTGGCACCTAGCAATGAAGCTGCAGACTGCAACCAAATGAATACTGGAAAAACTGCTGTAATTCACATTAAAAGCCAAAGGACATACTGTATCTAGATCAGTGTTTGGTTCGTCTGTTCTGATCCTGCTGGTTTGATATTATTTTATTTATGTCTCTCTGCAACTGTTTTGTTCGTTTTCTCCCTTATACCATCCAAAAGAGCTTCTTGATTTCAGTGGGACTAGTATGGTTAAATAAACCCGTCTTTCATAACCAGGCCATGTCTTGCGTCAGTGCAGTGGACTCAATATTGTCCAAATGTATAATGAGAGCACTACAGAAAAGTGGGTTAAGGGACAGAAGATAAGATTCAAGAGAAAAAAGTGATTCTTCTCCTCTCATCATGTTTAATACAGTATACAGGCTTCTATGAAATTCAGCCCAGACATCATGCTGCATACACAACATTTGATTTTGTGGAAGCTTTCATCTGCTATTTAAACTCTGACAGCACAGTTTACAGTTTAGTTTCAGTAGAGTGCTGCTGGAGTCAGTCTTGAGTTCACCATTCCACCTCTGGTTCCCTCGTCTCAAAGCCGCTGGGTTTTTGGTCATATGACTTCTGGCTTAGCCTACAAAAATACATCATCCTTGCAGCGCTCTTTCCAAGATGATAAAATTAAATTTCAAAAATCTAACTCATATCCCATAACCCAGCATTATCTTATGGGTTTAAATGGAACTTATCACATCAGGAAATGTGTTATCTGTTCATTCCTCAGGATAGAACATGGCTATATGGCAAGAAAAAATTTTTTACTGAAAGAGTAGCTAGAAAATCGGTTCTACATTCAGGCCCATTTTATCCATCTCATGAATGTAAAACAGTTTAGACTAAATCTACATATCCATTTTCTACATATGAAAATAAATTTGTCTCTTAGCTCTGCTCCTTTGCCCAGTGCTAAACCTTTAACCTAAAATAGTTAAAAAAGCCAATGACAATGTCCCAGAACAAGACGAGAACTCTTTAAAGAACTTCTTATGTTCATCAATGTTTTGATATTCAATTCACAATTATATAAAACACTGTAATAAGCATTTTTATGGACTGAGCAGTTGCCCAGGGCTTGTCGTTAAGCTAAAAGTTACTTGGGGCGGCTGTGGCTCAGAGGTAGAGCGGGTCGGCCACTAATCAGATCGGTGGTTCGATACCCAGCACCTCCAGTCTGCATGTCAAAGTGTCCTTGGGCAAGAAACTGATGAGCAGTTGGAACCTTGTATGGCAGCCAATGCCATCAGTGTATGAATGTGTGTGAATGAGATATGTAGTGTGAAAGTGTTTTGAGTAATCGGAAGACTAGAAGATGTTTGTGTAAAAGAAGACAAAAGAAAAATTTTTATTCAGACATGACAAAGACATTTAAGTACTTTTAAAAGAAGGCTGTCAGGCAGAAGAGGATGTGACATTTGAACTGAGCAGAGCTGTCTGTCTCTCTCTGTCTATCTGTGTCCAGAGTCTACAGATGAAGAGGTGGATAAGCTCCACTGCCTGAACCACAGCGGCTCCTCAGCCACATACTCTGACTATTCTCCCTCACAGGGCTCCTCTGGATCCTCCAACCCACCTGCTAACACACACTCGCACACACTCTCTCACACACACCAACACACTCCCGCCCTGCCGGCCCCTAGCAAGGACCAAGCCCCTCAAACACATTGGACCAACAGGTACGCACACACACACACACACACACACACAAGCCTGCTTCATGTTCAATTTCATTGCCGCCCCGCCCTCTGACTATCCATCATCTCTTTTTCTCTTTTGATTCCAACCCGCCTCCGTCAGTCTCCTCCATCTATCATCCATCTATCCAGTCGCTCCATTCATCCTCTCCTCCCTCTATCTTTCTGTCTTTATCATCTCTCTGCTCTCTTAGTCAAGGTCATAGAGACTCATTGGGATGCTGCAGGCTTGTATTCAGCATTATCTCTCTTTCCCTCTCGCAGCTCTCCTCTCCTCTCTTTTCTAAAGCTGTGCACTGGGCTTCAGCACTATCCAAAGGATACATAAAGGACACATGAAAAGAAGTTGTTACCCTGATTGCAGTGCACTATTGAGTTCTAATCATAAATGCATCTCAACTTAAACCGCCCGCCATAGTTAGGACATTCAGTAAAAAACAAACTGTTTCTACCTCAAACACATCTTTGGCATTGTCTTGTTACTTAAGCTAAAAATTTTGCTAAAAATGTTTTCATTTGTTCACAACCATGAAAACTGTCTAGTACATGAAGTTTGATGTCAGTCATCACAAGACAAAGATATAAGCCTCCAGTGATCTAAAGAATCTTGTAGCATCTGTTTGGCTTCTACCAGACTAGTTTGTTCAGTCTGTCCTCTCTGCAGGGTCTGAACGGATACTTTGTGTCTTTCTTTAAAGAGCAGTAACCTTTTCCGTTGCTCTATTGATGGAATAGTATGTCTTCAATAACACTAAAAACTAATTTCTTTGTCTTCGTTCTTTCCATGCCTCTCCTCGTTCAGAGGAGCCCCTGCAGCTTGAAAGCTCACTTTGGTATTTTTTGACATTAAAGTTGTCATTTCATGTGCCCGGAGGCGATGTACACACAGATCACAATCTGTCTACTTGTCTCTTTGTTTATGTACTTGTGAAACATGCATTCTTGGCAAACTGCAAGTGGCAGTGAGTGAGGTTGAAGGCATTAATATTTTCTGTCCAAGGCTGCTCTCTGAAACCAATTAATTACCACAAACATGGTTGTTGGCCAAATTGAGGGAGACATCAGAGAGAGGGAGAGAAAGTTCTGCTGTTCCCACTGGCTCTGATTAAATACTGTATACAGCACATAACAATGTAACATGGCACTTCAGTATAATTCAGTTCAGTTCATTATTTGCCACAGCATAATTAATGTTTAAAATTTTGTATCTTTGCAGACTGGCTCAGTCCTTCCCCAAGCCCATTGACTCTAAACCCCTGCTATCTCAAAGAGAAACCCCTACATCAGGAACCCTGCAGCAGCGAGGAGATCGACGTCCACTGAGCGAGCCCTTTGATTGGTCTGAAGCCCCTCACTATGACAATACAGGTTTTGATGCTGAAGAGTCTCCTCTGGACGCTCCATCTTCTACTGGGAGTCAGGGAAACCCACCGCTGGGCTCCAAACCCCGCAGCCAGTCAACACACGGCCGTCGCCCCCTCCTCAGGCAAGAGCGAATCGTAGGAGTACCTCTGGAGCTCGACACTCAGACGCTCCCCTTCCACAGCAACCAACGCTCCACACCAGACAATGATCCACAATCCTCTGGACCTCCTACTCAGAATCCTTGGCAGAACTGGACCAGAACCCCCAGCCCTTTGGAAGACAGAACCGCTTTCCCCTCCAAACTGGACATGACACCCTCCTCCAGCCCCAATCCTGACCGCAAGGACATAGACTCAAGGTGAGTGAATGGAAGTCTCGCACTTAGACCTGAATGTGTGTTGAATAGATAATTAAAAAAAACAATATTCTTGTTGTCTTGTAGAAAAAAATATTGGCTGGACATAACTTTTTAAAATACGAGACAATACATCTACTTTTCTCAGTTTTACATAATAGTAAAATGAATAATTTATGTCCCTGCATTGTTATTAGCAATGTCAGTTTGTGAGTATTGTAACTGTTATATTATATATTATAAACCAATTGTTGTTGGCTGTAGATAATCCACAGTCAAATTAAAACTTGAACAAAACGTTAACACAATATTTGTGCAAAAATGTATTGTTCTAAATCTCATCTCTACCACTTCCAGACTTCTGAATATCCACCCACCTTTTGTCAGCCCTTTAGATAAAATGAATAATAGAGTAGAGATGAAATGACAGCTTATTAGACCATATAATGTTTCACCTGACTCCGTCTTCTGCTTTTACTATTAACTTTAACACAGCTATAGTTGAGCTAATTTCTTGGCTCATATTTGTACACTTCCTGACCAGCCTTTGCTTTTTGATCCAAGGCTGGAACAAGGTGCAGGGCCTTTGCCCGGCAGCTGGACATACCACAACAATCAGGGGGAGCAGAACAGAAAGGATCAGCTCAGTGTCAGCGGGGGCAACAAGGTGACCGTGGTGATGAGTAAAAGCTCAGACCGCCTGTCCCCCATGATGAGGGAGACGAGATCCAAGTTCAAGAAATCACAGAGCATCGATGAAATTGACATAGGCTCCTACAAGGTCTACAGGTGGGTTTAGTTTAGTTCTTATTTGTCTTTACATTAGCAGCATGTTATGTCAGTACGTTGTAGTTGATCTCTCTCATGTGTCTCTGTACAGTATTCCCATGGACAGCTACAGCTCATCCATTGAGCAGCAGACTAGTCTGGACCGTCCAGAGTTGCCTGGTTCTATGGAGCAGACCAACATGTCACGGTCACAGTCTGCCCCCATGTTGGACGATGAGCTGGGCTTCCCAGGACATGGCAACCAGAACCAACCCGGACAGAACCAAAAACCTGCCATCCCACAGAAGGCATACCACTTTGACCATAACTACAACCCCCAGGTTAGCAGCTTTTTAACCACTTGAGATCAGTGGACAGAGGTTATGAACACAACTTTGACTCATCATCACATTTCAAATTGATATGGATAACATGTTAGTTAACGTTTACTTATCATACATCCAGACAGCTTTTTTAGCCCTGAAATGCTGATGTCTGTTTGGTGGCAGGTAGTATACACTCGGTTTTTAGAGCTTTGTTACAGGAAACAACTGCCTGCTGTGTCCAATAAAGGAAAAGATTTTTTTTTGGCCTTTTATGCCTTTATTGATAGTACAGCTGGAGATAGACAGGAAGCAGGGGGCAGAGAGAGAGGGAGTGACACGCAGTAAATGGCCGCGATTTAAACCGGGGCCAGCTGCAGCGAAGGACTATGGCCTTTTGCACACGGGGCGGCCGCTTAACCCACTACGCTACCGATTGCCCTGTCACATTGTCGTTTGATATACTGATTATAAAAATAGCATTTGCAGCCAGTTTAAAGGTACCTGGTGTTTGACTGCTCAGAGCACTATGGAGCAATGTTTTCATGTTTTCTAGCTGCTTATCCTCATCAGGGTCACACAGGGCTAGAGCCTATCCCAGCTGACTTAGAAAAGTTTCCAGTTCATCTGAGGGTATATAGAGACAAACAAACAATCACACTCACACCTACAGGCAATTTAGAGTCACCAATTAACTTATGTCTTTGGACTGTAAGAGGAAGACGAAGTACTGGGAGAGGACCAACGCAGATACGGGGAAAACATGCAAACTCCACATAGAAAGGCCCCAGACGAGGTTCAGACCAGGAACCTTCTTCCACCACAGTGCCACCCTCATGTTAAAGAGTAACTTAACACCTAACTAAAAAGTGTTTTGTTGCATCATGTCCACCTGTACATCACTGCAGCAAAGTGAACATTTTATCTACTGGAGATTAGCAAAAACAAGATTTTCACTTTCTTTGATAACTAAATGAAAAATCTGTTTTGTATGACAACAATGCCCGAAAACATTTCATTGACTCACTGTTCGAACAAATCAGGTCACCATGGATCGTCGGGTGCCTCCACCCTTCCCCAACACACCCGATTATTCAAACCACTCATCGAAGGCCTTGGAGTACATCAATCAACCAGGGAAAACATTACCCAAGGAGTTGGTGAGCCCTCGGTATCGTGCGTATCCACCACTGGAGATGTTTTCTTTCCCCCAATCGCCAATCAACCAGGATGGTCCACCCAGCCAGCAGCAGCAGCAGCAGCAGCCAATACCGACACAGCGCTCCAGGCCAGGGTTTTTGAGGAGAGCAGATTCATTGGTGAGCTCCACAGAGCTCGCTTTGTTCCGCAGAGTCCATGAAGCCCAACAGGAGGCGCTGCAGGAAGCTCAATACAGACAGCAGGTACAAGATCTGTGTATGTGTGTACAAAATAAATGACCCAAATGAATCTTCCAAAATTAATTTTTAGTTTAATGTTGAGGTCTGAAAGACTTTCTTATTCTGTCATCTGATGAAACTTTCCTGTCCTCAGTCGGACCCCCCTCTCTATAGTCGGGCTCTTGTGTACTCCACCCCCATGGAGCACTCAGCTCTCACTAACATGGCCGACAGCCAGAACCAGATGTTGCACAACAAGAGAAACGGTCGTTATGATGACGACTATCCCACCTACCAGGAGCAGAAGAAGCCAATGATTGGTTATCCAACCAAGAGCTTGACTCAGCGTCGCCCCCTGTCTGCCAGGAGCTACAGTACTGAGACCTACGGAGCGTCTCAGGTAGTCTGTCTGTCACCTACTGCAAGCTGCTGATACATACTTGTCCAATCCAATATGTTATAATTGAAACAAAAAAGGGCTACAACTAACAATTATTTTATTGATCAATCTGTGAATTAGTTTCTTAATTACTCATTATTTGGCTTGTCTATAAATGTCAGAAAACAACAAACCCATCACAGTTTTCCAGAGGCCAGACATTTTCAAAATGTCTGTGTGTAAATGTACACTATATCTAAAGCAAGAGTCACTACTACGTATATTCCTGGTCTAGAAATAGAAAACACTTGCTTATATGCTTGAAAGGTTGTTTGGGTAATTTCTAGCAGGGCCCTGATGGCAAGGCACTAACACACAGCCTACTTTGTCGAAGAGGTATGATGACTTGGCATTACAAAAATGTATATGATTGAGTGGAAGCATCCATTTATCCATCCATTCATCACCAATTACCTGGATCCAGCTCATTATAGCAACAGACTAAGAAGAGTAGGGCAGATGTCCTTTGTTTCAGCTATATCCCCAGATCCCAAGGCATTCCCAAGCCCATAAATAATTCCTTCAGTGTGTTCTGGGTTTGCCCCAAGTCAGACTTACCAAAAATAGCCACAGAGAGGCGTGTAGGAGAATACTATCAGATGCACAAGTACTTCATCTGGCCCCTTTCAGCATGAGGGCACAGGAAGGAAAAACTAATATTGAGCGCTTGACTGCAGTCTTATTTTTGCATCTTGCCAAAGCAAAAGGCCAAATGTGAAGGCTGGAATATACTGCACCTGTTCTGTAGAGAGCTTTAGCTTTAGGATAAACTCTTTGTCTTCCCTATGGTGTAACACCACATGATACTTAAACTCGCTAGTGTCACACTGCTGTTGCCATTAGCCATGCTAGCAGGGTGGCTTATGGAGCTCACGTAGATAATAGGGTTGTCCACTAATCACATGATCGGTGGTTCGATCCCCAGCTCCTCCAGTCTGCATGTTGAAGTGCCTTCAAGCAAGAAGGCTGTGCCATCAGTGTGTGAATGTGTATGAATGCTTAGCTCCTCAAACTAATGAGCTGTTGGCAACTTGCATGGCAGCCAATGCCATCAGTGTATGAATGTGTGTGAATGAGATATGCAGTGTAAAAGTGCCTTGAGTGGTTGAGTTCAGTCCATTTACCATTACCACTGAGCAGCTTAGTTCTAGGAATGGCAGTACCAAGCAGTTGGCCCACTACGTCGCTCCACATGGAAATATCTAAATATATAACAATTATCCAATGACATTCCCATCAGCCTCAGCTCTACTTCAGTACTAATTAGCTAATGTTCAATAAACTAAGATGGTGTATATTTAGATGTATAGATGCTAAACAAATGATAAACCCTATTGTCGTTTTTATTTTGAAGGTCAGTCCTCATTAGTTTGACCTTAAGATAGTGGTTGTTGGAAAATATCGATATGATTTATTTTATTTGTGAGTAGAGTCTTGGGAGGTGGTTTATTTCAATTACACTTACTTACTTTGTGATAGTGCAACAAGCTGTAAACACAACATCTGACATATGAAGTGTAATAAGTTGTCAGAACAAACACCAACAAATAGTTGCCTTTTTACAGATATGTACGGCAGCATTAGCGTTCATTTGAAGTTCTGGTCACCTGATAAATATTCACTTTCCTTTTAACTCTGTGTTGGTCTCCACCAGGTCTGTGGGAAATATAGTTAATTAACTTTGTTTGCAGTTTGCATGACTTTATCAGAGCTAATGAACAAAATATTACAGTTGTGGGCCCTAAAACACTGAGCTGAAAGATGCTGGAAACCTCTGTAGAGCTGAAGGAAACTGCAAAATTGATGATTCTCTGTGGGATGGTCACTACTAGCAACATGATCTTTTTAAAATATTAACCTTTTTTCTCAGGCCCGTCCAGTCTCAGCTCGTCCTACCATGGCTGCCCTGCTGGAGAAGATGCCACCTGACTACACTTTGGCAACCTGCCCTGAGAAACCATCTGATGACACCATCAAAGTAAGACCTGTCGTACCACAGAAACCTGAAGACATCACCTCCAGGATGCCTGCAGACTGGAGGCAACAGCTACTTAGGCACATAGAGGCCAAACGATTGGACAGGGTACGTCAATGCAATGCAGAAATACTGAAGAGGGAGAAACAATGACACACACACACACACACACACACACACACACACAGCATTCGGAGGCCCTCCCTGTCTGTATTTGTGTAAATCTGTGTTGTAAGGTTGACCAGATATGTGTCCAGCTGCATGTGTGTCCCATCCACACTGTCGCTCTGTCAGCCTGACCTTCTGCACACTCATTACCGGATATGTGCTGAAGAAATCATGTCCTGAAATTCAATTCAACAAAATCGTGTAAAAAAAAAGTCAACCAGCATAATTCCCCAGCTGGGTGATGCTGGTCTATGCTGTTTTTTCCCAAAAACAGGGCACTGTAATTATAGTGTATGTATCAACATTGATAAAATGAACAATAGTATCTTTAAAGAAATAGATTAACATTTAATAGGATTTTTTTGTCAAAAGTTAGATGAGCATATAGATACCACTCTCATGTCAGTATGGAAACACGGAAGAACAGTGGGCCTGTCCACATGCCAGTTTAAAGCTCAATAATTCTCTTGTGTCTTCTCTGGCATCTCCACAGGTTGCCGGGCAGCCTAGCAGTAGCATAGGTAGTAGTAGTATAGTAGATTCACACCCAATGAAGAAATAGTTCTGTTCTCTTTTATACTTCTGTTTTTGCACAGATTAAACAAACACGATATGGTGTATTAATTAGGAAGCTGTGGCGGTGCTGGTAGACAGGCAAGCTGTTTCCTGTCTTTACATCTCCTGGCTCCAGCTTCATTATTACCGTGCAGGCATAAAAGTGCAATCAATCTTCACATCTCAGTCTCAGCAAGAACATATTTTCCAAAATGTGAAAACTGATTCTTCAGTTGGAGCTGGTGCCTCAACAGACATGAAAACATGCATTCCACATCACTTTCACTTAGGGATTGGCCTTATTGTTTGTTTAAACCCAATGTTAAATCACATATCTTACTACATAACTAGACCGAAAACTTATAAATCCACCAGTTGTTCCTTGTATGACACAATGTTCTCTGTGTGTACTGACTGTTCATTAGTTAACATTTCTCTGTGCTTTCAGCAACTGTGCACTGTTATTGTTGTTTGTTTATTTGTGTGTGGCGGTCACAGTGTGTTGCCAAATTGCTGCAGCTTGCTGTGTAGCCCCCCCCCCCCACATTCACCCATGTCATGTGATGTTGTCTTCTCCAATCAGAGTGGTGTCCTAAAGCACAACACGCTCACGCTGGGCATGCTCTGTCAGGGCGGGGGTCACAGCCAGGGGCGCAGCAGCACTTTGAACTTTAACCTTTACAATAACACTAAGCATGAGCCCCCTGCTGGCCGTTGGCTACCACTACCTCCTCCTCCGTCTGCTAACGCTGTGAGTATCCCTCTGAAAACAATGAACCCCTGGTACTGCTGTTATTACTGCGAACATAGTTAATTATAGAGAATAGCTGCCACTGCCTCTTCACCCAACTACAGCAACCATGAACTATAATTTAACTGTGTGCCATTATTGCCAGTGTAATTTAGACTATTAACTATCCTGTCTACCACCTCCAGCTGTGAGTATCTATGAACTTGGTATGATACACCTTCGTTTTGGAATTCAAATCCCATTCAGCGTGACTCAAAGCCACTTCAAACGAATAGCAGCCAGTGTACAAATTTTGGTGATAAATTTGTGTTTCAAGAGTTTGGACCAATCAGCATCACAGCCGTGACAGAGACGTGCCCGGTGGGGTTTGGGTGGAGAAACTGAAGTGAACACACACATTTACTGCTGAAGTTGGAACTTTTTTGGTTCTTTCACACTTTGGAGATTTTAGTATTTCTTTTTTTTCTCTGTGCTCTTCTTGGTCGTGTCCACATGGTAACTCTGGATTTGTGAAACTCTTGTGAGATTGTTTCTGCATATGTTTATCTTCAGGCTTTTCTGCCAGCTGCCAGCTGCTTTTCATGTCCTGTGCGAAATCAAAACTCAAAGCAGACTTATTATTGTAACCCAAACCGTGATCTTTCTAAACCTAAGTAGTGTTTGTGCCTAAAACTAACAAAACTGCAACTGAAAAGGTCTCAGTGAAGTTCCAAAACAAAAAGCCATAATCAATATTTAGTTTCACACAGGACACGAACACCAGTGTTTAGGTCAAAGTCAGTGCGTGATCCATTCATCAACAAAAAGGGTACCTCCCTCCACCTGAACCGTTATAATGTCACTGAACAAACAACTAATTTACTCTTGTACAGCTGCAGATGTGCCTCATATTAAGCAAAACAAGATTATTTTGAAGTAGAAACAAAGCATCCAAATCAAAGAGTTTTGTAAATCAAGTTACCATTTAGACACGACTGCTCTTCTAATTTATTTGAAGTAGGAAAAGGTGATGTCACATACTTTGATTAGTCAATCATGATTTGAGGTTCATGGTGTAGAAGGAAGAATAACTCTTCAGAACTTTAGATCAACTATTTATTTGCATCAGCCATCAGACCATGTTGACCGGTGGTAACGTTGCACAACACATTACTTAACTTCACCTAGAAGGGTGAAGAAATATCATCCCCCACAGTATGGATACTTCATTTTCAGTAATGGTCCCTCCGTTCATCTCTGTCTCTCTCAGACCCCCTCTCAGCAGGCAGCCATGCTGGATAATGACCAGGAGGGGGTGTCAGGGAGCAACCAGTGGGCTCCCTATTCACTTGGCAGGAGGGACGTCCCACCTGACAACCTCATGAAAAAGGTAGAACATGTCTAATCTCATTTGACACTTCGATCACGATCAACATAGCACCCTATATGGCTCAAAAACTTTCTGCCGCCATAAAGTTTGACAGTAAAGTTCTATTGTATATTACTAGTCCCTCTAGCATGGATGAGCATGTCTCTAACAGTACTCCCTCTGTCCACAGAGTGCTCACTCCCACAACCCTTCCCACCAGTCACACAACACACACATGATCGTCACTTCCTCTTCCTCCTCCTCGTCCACTACACCTCATCGTGTGGTCGGGCAGCAGGGCTACGATGGGATGATCAACAAAGGGGGCCAATACCAACCAGGGATGCCCTTGTCAGTAGTTCCCTCTGGGGGCCCTGGGCAGTACCAGAGCAACATGCCACAAGGTAAATGGTAATAAATAAAAAAAATGCTCATTTGTAGCCCGTAAAGATTTATTTTGGTTATTAGCTAGTTAGCATATCCTGGTGTCTTTGAATTCAACTTATCCCAGTTTACAATTTGAAACCTGCGATTTCACAGTAATAGTACATTAGTCACAGAAGTATGAAGTATGTGTGCCATGTGTCTCAATTCAACAGTGTACACATTAGTGTATTACAGGAAGTTGTATTTCAGACTGATTGAAGCTATCAGTCTCTGTTTTTTATCCAGGCCATCCCAATCCTGGACAGGCTTACCCCAGCTCCGGCCTGCCCATGGCCCTGTCACCATCTGGGAACCAGCCTCAGTACAACCCCCATTCTTCCCACACCTCCCATCAGCCATCCCTCCCAGCCACCAACCCTCAGTACCATGGCAACCAGGCCATGGTTCATAGCAACCAGGTTGTCATGACCCACACAAACCCACGGCCTCAGAGCGCTCGCTGCCTGTTGCAGACTAAAGGCCAGAAGAGCACGGATGGTTTTCAGGAACAGGTATCTGTCTGTCTGTCTGTCTGTCTGTCTGTCTGTCTGTCTGTCTGTATGTATGTATGTATTTAGCAACCACATCCCACACTATCTATCTATCTATCTATCTATCTATCTATCTATCTATCTATCTATCTATCTATCTATCTATCTATCTATCTATCTATCTCTCTCTATATATATATATATTATATATATATATATATATATATATATATATATAGTTGCCAATCATTCAAAAATGTCTTTGCATCATCACAATGACTGACAAGTTGCTAATGAGACAAGTATGAATGTAAACAGTAAAACAGCTTGAGACTAATTGACAGCAGGAATAGAATTGGTCAAAGAAACAGTACAGATAAGTAGGTGGGTTTGAAACAACCAGCATTAGCCATATCCGATATGCTTATGACAGGACTTGATTGTTACCAGTCCACATGCTCATGTGGGCAAGTGGATTGAAGGTTCCATATAAGGCCAACAAGCTGTTAACCAAAGTACACAAAGTATTATAATAACTGGGACATGGAAGTGTAATTATAGCCATAACAGCGATAGTTTGTGATGAAACAGGTCTAGAAAAAGCCACGGAGGCGTAGTTCTAAATCTGAGATATTTCACAGATTGAAACACTGGTACCAGTTTAGTTAGGAACATGAAGTCATTCACACCACCCGGATCAGCTGATCCTCCTGTGGGGTTTTGTTGTTCCCTTCCCCAGTATGAGGCCGTTTTCATTATGCCAAATAGAAAAACTCTGACAGGGATATTTGTGGCTCATTGTTGCTGTCAGAGAAATGAGGACCTCAGTATAGCTGCCAAATCGTGTTACACGTCACATGAAAGCACTCTCCCGCTGTCGTGCATGTTGTCTGTCTACTCTATGCTTGTGTAGAGATGGTTATGATCTTTGTATTTCACTTTCACGTGTTCTTCTTTCTTTTCTGTCTTTTCTTTTTCTCCTCTCTCTCTCTCTCTCTCTAGCTGTGTGTGAGAATAGAGAAGAACCCTGGTCTTGGTTTCAGTATCTCTGGTGGCATCAGCGGCCAGGGGAACCCCTTCAAACCCTCCGACATGGTACGACCCGATCTGGCCTGCCAGCCAATTACAGCCTCCCCAGCTTTACCTCAGAGTTGCCATGGAAACTGCTGCTCGTTACTGCAGTGTTTCGTCTATCTGTCCATATGTCTGTCTGTCTGTGGGGCAGCAGTTGACTTGGTTAACTTTGAGTCTGTGATTTTATACCACAGACTGTTGGAAAACTGCAGTTTACGTATTTGAAGGGGTAAAAAAGGTTGTGTGTATCAAAACTAAAAATGTTGTAAATACGTGTTAGCATCAGCAGGCAGGATGGAAGACTCCAGAGAAGTGATATCTGTTTGGAAAGTACATTATTACAGTAGGTCTGATAGTACACACTATGCATGTATCATGTACTAGAAATATTGTATAACATATAAAGCAACAAATATAAATATTTCAGGTAGAAAAAGATCTGTGCCCACATGCATACATGATATCTTATTATAAGATATGCCAAATGTACTACTTCTGGGTTTGATTTTGTCAGTGTATGTGTTCACTGAGAGCCTGTTGGGGTTGCAGATCCCCCAGGCCTCCTGCACATGGCAGTCTGTCCTAGAAACATGCTGCTATAGGCAGTCGCAAGGAGTGAGGCTGAGGCTGATCACGGAGCTCTGACGGTTATTTTAAGAATGCTGCTTTAGTTCTGGGACACCATGGGTGATTTTAGATGTTCAACACTTTGATCTAAGGACAGGAAGTATGGCAGATTTTACTGACTGTTATTCAGATGTTGAGTAACTGACGAGACAGCTGGTCTATAAATAGAGAGGCTACAAGAGGAGTTCTTCAAACAGCCTCTGCATAGCCCGTGTGACAAATGGTGAATCAATTTAAGTCGGGGGTGTAAAGTGATAATATAGAAAGTGTCAATTCATCATTTAACTTAAGTTTTATTTAGACAGATAGTGACTCAGTTGCTGACACACACAGTTATTTAATCATTCCCATGTCGACTTATATCCATAAAGCGTCCGCCAGCTGCAGTTTGTTCATTGTTAATGTCATGTTACACAAGCAGCAAATAGAGCCAGTGCAGATGAGCAGTTCCTCCTCAGAGGAACATTTTCTCAAGGAATTACATTAGACATACAGCATATTTATAGTGTATAAAATATACAATGTAGACTTTATCAATCCATGTTAATGTGGATGAATGGATATTGCAGAATACTTCTATTTCACATTAAATTAAAATGTGCTGCCGTCATGTTTCATGAAATCTCATTGACTGACAGTCACCTTCTGATCTTCTGGGTATCTGCAACAATGGGACTGTGTATGGCTCAGATGTCAACGTTCAAATGTGCATTTAGATGTTGTAAATACACTCATATGAACTATGTGTCTGCTTTGCTCTCCTCAGACCCCACACAATGTCAAAAACAGAAATTATTTGTCACAAACTAAAGGTTCCTTTTCTGTTCTTACACTGGTTCCCTTGTTACTTCATCCACATGTGAGACATCTCAGATGAAGCTTGCTTTCATGTGTTTTTTCTGCTTGTTGTCAGTTTAGGGCTGACTCGTCAGCACTTTTAGTTCTAATGAATCGAGATGCCTTTGATTTCATTTTTCTGACCTACTTGAGAACTCACTTTGGTTTGTCCAACCCTCTCCACACACAATAGACAGGTTTATAAATGACATCAGTGGTTTTAATTACCACTATCTTTAAATTAAGTAGTTGAGTTTATATAGTTAATCAAAAATAATCTGGAGAACCTACACCGCTACACACGCCACTTCTCCACATGACTATGCCTCCCTCTTGTGGCCATCTTGCTGTTTGCAACCACTGATTTATCTCTGCCAGAGGAACATTTGTAATAACTGATCTTTATTATTGTAAAACAAAAAATGTTGCCTCCTATTTATGTTAGTTTTTAACATTTTACCTTACCAGCTTATTAAGGAACGGAGAGAGACATCATTTTGTTATAGTTTTACCTTTCATAATGGCTGAACACAACATGAATATTTCACTATAAGGTGCATATGTGTGTGTTCAAATGATCTATCATCTGTAAATGTATTTAACAATATCCCTTTTCTTAAGATGTATTTTTATTTTATTTATTTATTTACATGTATTTTGTAACAACAAATAATTGTTATCACTCGCCTTGATCTGTTTAGAAACAGAATAATATTCCAAGAACTAATTCAAATGAATTGACATTCATTTCCTTATCGCATTATATTTGAAACCAATGATTTCATACTCTTCTAAAATCCTTTTTGAAACTAGTTTCTATAAAAAGGAATCACAGTGATTTGACGTAAAAGGCTAGCTGTGGCACTCACACTGGGTCAGTTCAACTTCTGGCTAATTAGGATTCAGTGAACGATGACTCATGTCCTGTATTGACAGGAGTGGAATCCCCCGCTTTAATCTATGAGCTTCTCAAGCTCAGTTTAAGAATAGAAGAGCAGGTTTTAAGAAGCAGAGATTCCTAATGGATTCCTAAACCACAGAGAGTTCCTCTGCAAAACAGCATCCAACAGAACACACAGTGGCTCGTAAATACTTCAAGGCAACGCTTAAAGTCCGTGTAGAGACAATTCTGAGGTTTCTTTTTAAATACAATAAATATGTTGGAAAATAGGAAAATAGTTGCTAGTTGTCTTTCAAAGTTAGTCATGCCATGTGCTTGACTGTCTTGGTCTCGATACACTCTTGTCCTGGTCATGACTTGGCCTTGGTTTAGGTGGTTTTCACTACAACCCTGGTTTATACACTTGTAGTCAAACCTTACAAATAGGTACATTTAAATGATTTCTGACAAATTCAGAAACTTTGAAGATTTTAGCACAGTGCTGCAGCTTTGTGTGTACCTGCTTTAAAGTGTGTAAATGTTTTATTACTGTGACTAACAATTTCCAGCTGCTAACAAAGACATCTGTAATGTGCAGTGTGCCCCATATGTCACTAAAGTCCACTTGGAAGGATGTGAATGAACCCAAATGAACCGGCCAGATCCAATCCAGTTTACAGAATCAAAATAAAATCATTAGTTTGTATGCACGTATGAGGCTCACTGTATAAATGCCAGTGTCAGTGTAGTAACTGAACTAATACTTGTAACATAACCACCTCTTTAACATGCAATATATGTGTCTGTTCTTGCATTCACTCATACACTGTAGTACGTAGGTGTCACTGCACTGTCAGTACTACATCACATTGTTTTAACTGGTGTCACATGTGGCACATTAATCGGTTAAGCTCACTACTGTGTGTTCAACATTTGCACCACCTGTTGAACAGTGTTGTACAGCTACATTGTCCTGCACTTTTCTGTGTTTCAAAACATCTTTCAGCTCTCAGTGAAAAGATGTTGGTGTTTTTACAATCTCTGCCTTGGGTTATGGGGGGAAAATATGGGGGATGAAATATCTTCTTTTCCCTTAGTCAGCACCCATCCCACACCTATTCTTTCCCCCTATTCTTTATATACTTACTGTATATATTTTTTCTCTCTTTCTAACATCATGTCTATCCAATGCCAAGTCCTTATCTGTATAAACAGATGATGAACCATTTTGACAAGTATATATATAAGTATATTTTGGGAGGAATGCATCACTCAGCTTCTGTAAGATAGACGTCTTCATCAAGTGGATGCCTCTCTAAATTTGGACCAAAGAGAATGCATTGGTGAATTGGCAGAAGGGGGGGTATTGAGATGAGAATAAGAAAGGCAAAGATTCTAAACCATCGTGTCCCTGTGTTGTCCTAACGGTGTATCATTTTGACTTATAGGGTATCTTTGTTACTAGGGTACAGCATGACGGGCCCGCCGCCTCCGCCCTGCAGCCAGGAGATAAGATACTGCAGGTAACATCTCGCTCATTGTCAAATGTAACAGAAACAGCCACATGCCCCATCACCTCTCCCTCCCTAACCCTCCTTAACCCTTATTTTATAAACAGTGAGGCAGAGCCTTCTGTAGGAAAGGAAAGGAAATAGATATGCTTCATCTACTGTTAGCCAGCAGAGTCACACAAACACTGATTAGCTGCAGTAATGGAGCCAGAGATCTCACAGAGATCTCATCTTACTGGGGTGAGGGTACCTGTTGGTCCAGAAATCAGGCATGAACCCCACACCCTCTCTCCCTTAATCATTAGCCAGGGTGTAACCAGCCTCTTGCTCAGTGTCAGCTGGGATAGGCTCCAGCCCCACCGAGACCCTGATGAGGAGAAGAGGTTACAGAAAATGGGTTTGCTGCTTTGACAAGCTAATAAAAGCTCTTCATGTACAGTAATGTTGTCTAACATTACATGGGTTTAAATACGTTTCTACTGCGTGATTACTGCAGTTTGCAGTAAGAGATTGGTTCTCTTCAATAGAAGTTTTTTTATATGTACTTATATATACTATATTCATTGTAGCTTTTATTTCAAAGTCACACTACAATGAAGCCCAAGTGACAGCCCCTCCCCTCTTCCCCACCCCTCATCCCTGTCATACTTCCCTCCCCTCTCTCCTCCTCCTCCATCTTCTCTCCACAGATGTACAGTTTAGCTGGATGAACTCATCTAAAAGCCCTTTTTTGTCTTTACCCCTTCTCTCTTTACAGCATGACTGTGTAGCTCCTCCTCTTCTCTCTCTTTTCCCCAACAGTGATGTGTTACTGAGATAATGATGGCAGTGACCCTCCATCCTCCCACAACCACACACACACACACACACATAGACATATGTATGGAAATTCTGCAGCACATAAACCTCATAGATGCACACACACATGCTGTTGACTGTGCTGCATGTTTGCCTTGCAGGCTAATGGACATAGTTTTTTACACATGGAGCACGAGACAGCCGTCTCTCTGCTGAAGAGTTTCCAGCGGACAGTGGACTTGATGGTTCTGAGAGACAGCAGCACGCGCTAAAATAGTTTTATAACAACAAACAAACACAACACAACAACGCTTCTCTACTCTGCTCATCGCCATCCCACGCCACTCCACCTACCCTCCGCTGGAGGCTTGTGGAACTGAAAAATGAGCCGCCTTTTTTACCTTTTTAGGGGAACACACAGACATTTATTTGCCTATTGCTGGACCAAAGGCAAATACTAGTGCCAAATGTACCATAGGAAACATATCGGCTCTTCTGTCTACCGGCGGTCAGGGACCTGATCGACAACTGGACGGACCACGAGGACTCTAAGACTTGAGTTCCTACAGGGCTGCTGCAGTTTGGATTTTGTGGTTGGTTTGTTAATTAGGCAGTCATCTGATTCATCTGATCAGTCTGAATAGTTTGCTTTTGTTGGTGAGTTAGGGTTCTGGGATATTTTTGCTTTTCTCGACTATTTTGCTGTCCGTAATAGATTTCTGATCATTTCTTTGCTAGCTCATGATTCACTTCCCACATTCTTCATTGTTCTTCTTTGCTTTGTCGAGCTCTCTCCTCTCCTCTGTTGTCTCCTTTTGTGTTCTCTTCCTTTGTATTTTATTTTCTCTCCTGTTCTTCTTTTTCTTCCATTGTGTTTTGTTATTTCCTGCTGTCTTCTTGTCTGTCCTGTTCTGCAGGTGTTATTTCATCCAGTGTACAGAAATTGAAAACTTAGGACTTTCTGCCTTGTGTACATATATAGAGCTGCAGCTTTTTAGAGCTGCACTCTCCTCGGGGCCTGGACAGACAGCTCTAAAACTTTGTGGTTAATATAAATATTGTCAATAAATCACAGTCTGAATTCTCTCTTATGAACATACAGGGATTATTTCTCCAAATGGACTATTTTAAATACTATACCACTGATTTTTTTTTTCTTTCTGTAAAGAAAACACTGTTCATAGTTCATCACTGCTACTTTTCTTTATGTTTGTTTTAATAACTGTTGCTTGCACAGCTGTGCTGAAAAGAGCTAAAGCAATATTTCTGAGGCTCCATCCACTGAGATTTTCAGCAGAGCCTAACTTGTCCTGCAGTGCCATCTATTGAGCAAGTCAAGCTAATGTTTACACACACTGCCATCCACATGAACCACCAGGCAAACACAGCCATACAGTAGACGCATGTGCACATCACATAATGAAGCCCTGTCTATATTCTAGCCTGATTTTAGAATCCAATTGCTACACACACACACACACACACACACACACACACACACACACACTTATAATATCTGTGCCATATTTTAGGTCCTGCTTTCTGGTGTTGTTCCAGCATTGTTACATCTCTTTTTAGCTGTTTGAGTTGTATGATAAAGTCACAGCATGCTTTCATATCATTTGGTCAGTGTCAGCCAGCCATTTTCTGTTGGCTTCTAGAGTTCTCTACTCTGTAGAAAGGTCTAGATGTATTATACCACTGAGGTTCAGTGAGTCTGATGTTCTATAGATGGTGCCATATGGACCCTCTGCCCCTCCCTGGTTGCATTTACACAGGCCCAAGACATCAGAGCTTTACGTCTTTGTGGCCCAGATCTGATCACCGTACAGCGAGAGCAGCAGCATGTATTGACACTGGCTTTAACATTTCAGAATTGTGTCCTGGCCTCCCTGTGGAAAGCAACAAGAGAATGTCCCTACAAGAATCAATGAGGTATAACACACAGTGTTTATGTCTTAATGGGTAAATCTGTAGTGATTCAGATTTTCCCTTTTAGACAATCAGGGATCAAGAGCTGATCTGTGTCACAAAGACTTTTGGCTACACTTGAAATGTCAGTGTAACTTTTTTAACCTGAGGAGATGCTAATTGACATTAGGTGTACATGGAAATGTTAAAAAATATAATTGGATTTGGTCATGTAGTGTTTTGGAATATGACGTGTAGAGGAGCAGAAAAAAGTCATGTCGACTCAGATGTAGAAATTGTGATCATTTGAGAGGTTTTTCCTCAGGAATGTGGTCTTATAAAATCTGACTGTCATGGTTTAGAAATTGTATTGGCATGACAGAAATGACACAGAAAAAAAGAGTGAAGAGGTTCATTTTCTGTCTCCGTGTAAATGCAACACATGTCTCGAAGACGTTTCATGACAGGGAGTTTTGTTGTGTTCTGTATAACATCTGATGTTTCATCCAGAGCAAAACAACACCCCTCACTGTCCTTTGCTTTTACTTGACATGACAGTGTCATCTCGTGCCCATTTTGTGTCAGCCCTCTTAATAAGCGTTAGAATTTAGTTAATTCAATGTAAGGGACACAAAATGGCACAGTATAGTCTTGTGGTTGAGAGATCTTAGCCACAGGTACCAACCCAACCCTATTTAGAGTTTGAAATATCAAAGATATTGTGATGAGAACAGAGAAAAAGGTTTGATAATATAATTATTTTTTACTACATGTTTCAGGTAATTCTTTCTAAATATATTGATATACCTTAGCTTTGCTCAAAAATTGTGATATTTTATAATAATGACACTTATAACAAAGTTATGGATGGAAGTACGCACAGTATGACTTGGAGACCTACACATGTACTATCCAAAACTGTATAAAATGTATTTCTACTGTAATTGTGAATTTGTGTTATACAAATATATATTATATATATGTATATGACTATAAAAACAGTCATTTTCTATGTGTTTAAACTGCGTAAGAGCTGAACAAATGCTGAGGACAGTGTCACTGTACATAGCTGTGAATGAAATCCAATTTAAAATGACTCATATTGATTGTGAATGTACTCATGCTTTCTGCAGTACCTACACCTACCCAACTTGAATGCTGCTTCTTCTGTTGTGTGACAAAAAGTACTTTGACCTCTGAAGAGAGAAACTGCTGTCGAGTTATAAGTTGGACAAATTTTAGTGACAATTTAACAGAACTATTTATTTCTTTATTTATTTGCACATGCAAGTTGAAATCCTTCCAGTTTTAAGTTTGAGTATTAATGCGGAGAAATGTAATTGCAGAAGTATATATAATATATATCATGTGTTTAGAATGCATTTTGCAGACGCTATCTGTACATACTATTTAAGATACAGTTTTTACAAAAAATAATATATGTATAAAATTGAAAAAATGCTGTGCAGCAATTATACTGGAGCCATTTTGGGCTTTGGGACGTACCATTTTTTCAGTATATAAGAAGTGTTTTGAATAATGTACTAAAGTCTCTATTGTACAAATAATAAAAATGTCACTATTGGTAATCTGCAGTCCTCCTGGTGCGCTGAACTCTGTCTTGAGGAGGAGGGAAGAGAGGAATATCTCTCTTAATGCTCCTCAATGCTTCTTCATTGCTGTAGACAGAGAAAAAGATGTGCAGACAAATGAGATTAGAGACGTAAGAAGCGGGGCAGAGGAAATTAGGGGTTAGTGTTATGAAAAGCTGATGAAAAATTATGCAAATGAAGAGAAAACAGACACGGCAAGGGCCAGGATAAGGAATGCAATAAAGAAATGGAAGAAGGAAAGAGAAGCTGCAATGAAGGAAGGACACAACGAGTGAAGGGAGGAAGGAAAAGGGCACAAGGAAGATAAGGGGGTGAATGACAGGAATGAGAAGAGAGAAAAAAGATGAATGAAAAGGATAACGTGATAGAGGGAAATATAAACAGGAATGTAATAGCATGGATAAAGAAGAGATGAGATGAAGAAAGGAGGGGAGGGATGAAGATTAGTTTCATCTGCTTCTCTGCAGATTAAACCCAGTGTGAGATTCTCATCATCTCAGCAGATGCTCCTTTGTCTCTCTGTCCATTAGTCTAACAGGCTGACTCTTCATCCCTCCCTCCATCCATCCCTCTATCCATACATCTATCCCTCCATCCATCCATCCATCCATCCATTCATCCATCCATCCATTCCTGAGCTGTGGATCACAACTGAGGTTGTGAAGCTGCCTGACATACAAGAGTTACGCGTTAAGGCAGAAGACAATGTTCCATGTTTGTATTTTTCAGAAAAGGTTTGGTCCATTGTGTAGTATTATGTATAAGTATCATGAATAGAAATCCCACTGAATTTTCATACAGCAACTACTGCATACATACACATACTGCAACTAAAAAATAATTGCTGATACCACCATACTCAGCTTTTGATTTATTTACAACCTTATTAGCCTTTTTTAATTATTACTTGTTTAATCCATTTTATGTTCAATGTGCTCATTCATTCATCAAGTGAGTTAGTCCATTATCTGTTGTTTGTGAGTTACAGTTTTTCTCCATTGGTTTGGCTCATTTCTTGAAACTGAGATGACATTCTCATAACTATAAAGCAATTTGGCCAAACAGACTTGCAGTTCTGCACAACACTTCAGATAACCAGCAAAATGTAATTTGTCTCCCAAAACTACTCATCCATGCTTCAAAATGAAATCCCTTTCCCATGTAAATAGTCAGTACCATAAAAATGGCATGGATCCTTCTCAATTGCTTTGGCACATTTTGATTAATTCAGTACTTCTGTCAAAATAACTTGGATGGTACTGCACAACTACATGGATCACCTGGCAATGTTTGTACAGCTCCCAAAACAGTTTACCCTTCAGTCAAAACTACATTCCCTTCTCATATAACTAGTCAGTGCCTCCAAAATGCATTGTCCCTTTGGTATTGTGTAAGTACTGCAAGTCAAAATGCTTAGACGCTTTGTCATGGCATATTTCTAACTATAGGCATAACATTTTCACACCACACACACACACTGCACTCATTCTGCCGAGGAATTTTCATTTTTATTCTCAACTAACGTAAATTGTACACATTACAGTAGGTAGGGAACCGTAAAAAAGGAAAATATACTGTGTACACAAAATACAAAAACCCACAAAAAAGAAAAAAATCAACAAATCAGCACTGTAAATACAAAGAGTCACAAATGAAGACATTTTGTTTAGTCACGGTCACTCCCCTCTCTCTCCTGGTCACCATCCTCATCTTCCTGGCCATCCATTCTCTGTGCTCTGTTCGGCCACAGATTCTCATCCACATCGCATCTGATGTTGTCTCTTGAGATACAGCGCGGGAAGAAGCGTCGTGCATGCCTGAGCCATCCTCTACACTGATCCCCTGTTATGTCCTCACAGGCAGCGTCCATTGCAGTCATGAGAGCCCTCTGGTTTTCCGCATGGTGTTCATACACTCTCCATCTCCAAGCAGAGAAAAACTCCTCGATAGGATTGAGGAATGGAGAGTATGGTGGCAAGAACACATTGTGCATTCTTGGATGCATGTTGAACCATCCCCGGATGCGTGGACCCCGGTGGAAACTAACGTTGTCCCATATAATTACAAACTGGGGTAGGTGGGGCCCTTCGAGACCCCTCTCATTTTCTGGGACCAGATCAAGATACAGTTGATCCAGGAAACGGAGGAGTTTATCTGTGTTGTATGGGCCCAAACTTGCATTGTGGGTGGCCACACCATTTTCTGAGATGGCCGCGCACATGGTTATACACGCCTCCTTCGTTAGTCAAAAACTTATTTCACCTAACCTGATTATCCTAAATTTACTATAACATCTTCCAAAATATGTACTGTATTCTATTCCAGTTTCCTAACACTATTTTGACAATTGAGCAGACTATTCTGCATATGATGACTTATACGATGAAAATGTGCTGACATGTTTTGAGGACAATAACCATGACACTGAAAACCAACCAATTGGGATAGATCAGCAAGATACATTCATTTGAAAAATGTACTAAATGTTGGCTGATTGTGTTAACTGTAGGATACTTGTACATAGCTATTTGCAAGGATGTACTAAAGGCTTGACACATGTACAAAGCATTTGGAAATGTGATGAAAGCAATGATAAATGCCATTCTGTTGTGAGAAACTGCAAGATAGTTTGGGGATTTGTCTATGTTGTTATGAGAATGTCATCTCAGTTTCAAGAAATGAGCCAAACCAATGGAGAAAAACTGTAATGATGGCAGTTAGTTTGAGCTAAATTACACGTAGTGTGGTAAAGTGGTAACATTTAAGTTAATATTGGTTATTCCTCTGTTGTATTATCAGTAGTGTTATTCTCACAATTTGTTCTGTTTATCTTGTTGTTGTTGTGCATCCTAGAAACCACACACAAAATAGACATTACTACAACGAAATTCCATGTAAGAAGTGACTGCTTTATTGGAATTAAAGAACGCTCTTTGCACTCCACGGCCTGGTTCTTGAGACCCACTAGAGTTCTGACCTGACTCTCCACAGTGATTCGTGCTTTCCAACCACCCTATACCCTCCACTATTTTACATTGGTCCTTCGAGCTGGATGACGGATTACTGTGGGAAGATGCTGAACCCTGAGCCAGAAGATGTGTTTCCCCGACCACCAAGGCAGAGAGTAGTTCCCTCTTACCTGTTGGATTATGATTTAATTGGACCAGGATCCCAGAAGGGAGCCCAGAGTCAGGTTCCTCAATATGCCAGAGAAGATGAGCGTGTCCAGTCAGAGGCAGAGGCACGCTCGGGTGCTACATCACCTATAAGCCAAGGCCCTGCAACAGACCCGTATGTGGTGGATGAGGAGTGGGAGCAGATGCTGAAGGAGACACAGGATGATCGTTATCACCCACCCAGCCAAGCACCAGATCCGTCCACCAGGTGGCAGCAGCTCAGCCAAGAGAATGCAACCCTGAGACACCAGGCAAGTCAGGTACCTGAGCTCATTGCAGCATTAAAGGAGATGAAGCAAGCCAATACCAACCTCTGACAACAGGTGGATAATAAGTGAGATCAGGAACACACCCAGGCCAGCTACAACACATGGCCCTTTGCTTCCATGCCCACCACCAAGCTCAGACACACGGGGGCGAGAGAGTCATCACCAAACGCCAGTCTATATGCCATACAGAGGACATCCTGCTGACAGGGAAACATACTACTCCCCTCCCAGGCCTAGTGACAAGTTGGCAGAGGATCTCTCCCACCTCAGAGTTTCACGCTGAGTACCAGTGGGCTTCTCCGACCTACCATACTCTTCTGTCCCTCCTCCAGCAAGCTACCCCAGGGCAGATCAGTATGGCCAGAGAACCAGCCTATAACCTTTATGATCCACTATACGGTTATGCTGACAGAGCAGACGACAGCTACTCCCTGTATCATCCACAGTATGCAGACCTGTCATCTACACAAGAGCATACATACCGAGGACCTAAGCCATCTATCCCACCTCTGATGTCACCAGACCCCAGAGAGTTTTCAAGGATGAAGATTGCACTGGAGAATATCCTTCCGAGTGATGCCACAGAGCGATTCAAGTTTCAAATCCTCACAGATCACCTCAGGTGTGAAGAGGCCTCACTTGTGGCAGACTCATACAGCAACTCCAGGCAGCCTTATACAGAAAAGATGACGGCCCTCACCAAGATGTACGGGAAGCCACACAAGCTAGCTGTGCAACGCATCACAGAGTTGATGGATGGTCCAGATTTCCACAGCGGTGATGTGAAAGCTTTCCGTCTGTTTGCTCTTCGTGTACACTCTCTGGTTGGCATGCTGGAGCAGCTGGGGTCAAGAGGTCGCATGGAGCTGCATTGCGGATCACATGTGTCCAGGCTACTCAGTAAACTACCCCATGACCTCACCGCCAGCTTCAAGAGATTCATCCACCCAATGAGAGTAGCTATTCCCACACTCACTGACTTGGCTGAATGGCTGGAATATGAGTTGGAGGTGCAAGAGGACAGTGGAAAGGGTGCTAGCTATAGAAGAGAGGAGCCCTCTACCAGAAAGAAAGAGAACCGGACAGACTCCAGCCCCGCCAGCAAACCTACCACAATACTCCTAGGCACGGGTAAGGCAGCAGAGCCAAACACCCCTACACCTCCATCAGCATCAGCCCCTCCAGTCTATAGCCTCAGTAAGAAGGAGAAGGGGGCAGCTTACTGCCCATATTGTGATAACAGCAACCACTGTCTGAACAACTGTACCAACTTCAAGCAGCTGAACCGAGAGCAGAAGGAGGTGTGGATCAGGAGCAATAACAGGTGCTGGCGTTGTGGGCGTGGCCACCAGGCCACCAAGTGCACCCTGAAAGCCCCCTGCAAGACATGCAATAGGAAACACATGCTTGTGCTACATAAGGTGAATGAGAGAGCCGAGGTTGAAACACTAAATACAACAGCTGGGAGCTGTCTGGTGAACACCACCAGCAAGGTTCTGTATGTTGACCGCCCTACCTACAACTGCAAGGTGCTCCGGAAGATCAGCAAAGTTATCATAAGGAAGGATAACCCGTCACTGGAGGCGTATGCTGTTTTGGATGATGGATCGGAGCGAACCATCCTTCTTCATGCTGCAGCAAAGAAATTAGGTCTGAAAGGCAAGCCAGAAGACCTAGCCCTGCACACGGTCAGACAGGAGTTGCAGGTGCTACATGGGGAGACTGTGTCCTTCACTATATCTCCTGTTGATGATCCCAAGAAGCAGTTTAGGATCCAGGATGCATTCACTGCTAAACACCTGGGACTGGCACACCCATCCCACCACTACGCTGCAGAAGAAGTACAGACACTTAGCTGGGTTGCCCCTACCAACTCTGAAGAGAGTTCATCCGGTGTTACTGATTGGCCCTGACTGCATACACCTCATCACGCCAATAGAGCCCGTTCGGTTGGGCCCTCCTGGCGGACCAGCTGCTGGGAGGACGCTCCTGGGATGGACTCTACAGGGCCCAGCACAAGACATGCAGCTCAGCCTTCATGCATCACAGTGTATCCTCACCTCCACATTGTCCTCTCTTGACCTCTTCTCTCAGGTGGAGAAACTGTGGCAGATGATTGTACTTCCTTATCGGAGTGAGAAGCCGGCCACAAGATCCTGTCAAGACCATGAAGCCATTCATCTCCTTCAGGAGCAGACCATCAGAGTGAATGTCAACGGCATCAAGCGCTACACCACACCCCTCCTGAGAGTTAAGAACATGCCTCAGCTGCACGCCCCACCTGAAGCGGTTTTGCCGCAGCTTAGGAGCATCGAGAGGAAGTTATTGAAAGACTCAGAACAGGCCACTGCCTATCAAGCAGAGATCAACAAACTGGTGGATGCAGGCTATGTTGTGAAGTTGGAGCCAGATCAGGTGGAAACCACAGAGGAGTCATGGTATATACCACACCATATAGTCCAACACAATGGAAAAAAACGTGTGGTGTACAAACTGCTCCTTCTAGTATCAGGGACACAATCTGAATGAGCTCCTCCTGCCAGGCCCCCCTTAGGCCCCTCCTTGCTTGCTGTGCTTCTCCGCTTCCGAGAACGTGCCCTCGCCTTTAGCAGTGACATCCGAGGAATGTTCCATCAAGTACGGCTGCTCCAGTCAGACAAACCACTGCTGAGGTTCCTGTGGAGAGACCTGAGGCCAGAAAACCCACCAAGTGTGTACGAGTGGCAAGTCCTCCCCTTCGGAACCACCTGCAGTCCCTGCTGTGCAACATTTGCATTGCAGAAGCATGTGCAGGATCACAGCCAGCCAGGGGAGGATGTGCAAGTCATCATAGAGAAGTCATTCTACGTGGACAACTGTCTGCACAGCCTAACATCAAGAGAAGCTGCTAGAGTTTTGGTAGACAAACTGCGTCATCTGCTGGCCGAAGGAGGATTTAAGCTGAGGCAGTGGGCCAGCAATAGGGATGTAACGATACACTCAACTCACGACTCGATTCGAGTCACGATCTTTTGTTCACAATACGATTTTTTCACGATTTTTTTTTAAATCAAAATGAGACAAATTATGACCAAATAAAATTATCTTTTTATTTGTAGGAAAAAAATCTCTCTTTACAGAAACTCTCAAACAGTTTGTGTTCTTATTAGGGCTGCCAGCAAGCAGCTGATCTGACCATTACCTTTCAGCTTGAAGTATGAGCTAACTGAAAATAAAAACAATTAAGATGATAGCTCATTTACCCTTTAATGAGAGTCCACGGCCCCGGGAAACGGCGAGGTCCGGGCGCATTTCCTCCGAGGCGGTGCGCTGCGACCGGCTCTGCGTTTACAGCGCCCGGCGGGGGCCAGCCAGTGCCGGGGAGAGGTCCCATGAAGGGATCCTCCCGCACCGTGCGGCTGTCCCTGACCCGAGTTTAATCCCCCGGGCAGACAGCGCGGAAGTTGCGGTGATTGGTTAAAATTGCAACACCGCCCTGAATTCACGGGGATTCACTGAAGTTGCGTTGAAGTTGCAAATCGCAACATCGTGAATTCCTGGAGGGTCTGTGTTATGGTGTCATTTACGGTACAGTCAGGCCTGACGATTACCACTACTGCGCATGTGTGTAGGTGTGTGTGTTTGTGTGTGTGTGACACAGAAAGGCAGACGCGGCAGTGGAAGCTGCAGCCACAACGTAACCTATTTCTAATTTTAAAAAAGACGAAAAAGAACATATCCTACTTATCTCGCATTCGCCAAGAATCGCGATTCATTTTTTCTGTCAACCGATTCGAGTCGTCACACATTTGTACCGATTTTAATCGTGGCACGATGTATTGTTACATCCCTAGCCAGCAGCGACCCCACCATCATCGCCCATCTTCCCTCTGAAGTCAGGTCAGACACCTGTGAACTGTGGCTCAGTTATGGTCGGCCAGATGTCCAGGAGCCAGCCCTCGGACTACACTGGCACTGCCAGTCAGACACCCTGTCCTACAAGTATCGCATGGTGGATTGCTCAGTGGCCACGATGAGGAACATATATAAAGTCTTTGCCAGCCAATATGATCCTCTCGGTTACATAATACCCTACACCCCCAGAGCGAAGGTTCTTGTTCAGCGCTTGTGGAACAAGAAGAGAGATTGGGATGACTTGCTGCATTCCTGGCGCTCGTGGGAGGCGGAGCTTGAATACCTGCCAAAGGTAACCCTGCCCAGGTGCTACTCCAGTGAGAATATGGACCACCCCTACAGTGTGAGAGATATCCATGTGTTCAGCAATGCATCAGAGCAGGCATATAGAGCCGTGGCCTATCTCAGGACTGAAAACCCACAGGGCAAGGTTGAGGTTTTCTATCTTGCTGCAGGCTCCTGTGTGGCTCCCAAGAAACAGCAGTCCTCGTTTGGAGTTGTGTGCAGCCCTCACTGGCGCGCAGCTCTCCAAGGTTATTACCATAGAGCTGACCCTCCCCATCCGCAGCCTCACTTTATGGTCTGACTCATCAACAGTTCTCACGTGGCTGTCATCGGATTCATGTCACTACAAAGTTTTCGTAGGAACGCATGTGGCTGAAATCCAAGAGCTGACAGGACCTGCTACATGGCAGTATGTGCCATCAGGAGACAACCCAGCAGATGACTCGAGGTCTCACTCTCATGGACCTAGCGGATGGTGGCAGGTCCCATGGTAAATGGTAAATGGACTGTACTTATATAGCGCCTTTCTAGTCTTCCGACCACTCAAAGCGCTCTACACTACATATCTCATTCACCCCATTCACACACATTCATACACTGATGGCATTGGCTACCATGCAAGGTGCCAACTGCTCATCAGTTTAAGGATCTAACCATTCATACACATACACATTCACACACCGATGGCACAGCCTTCGGGAGCAATTTGGGGTTCAGTATCTTGCCCAAGGACACTTCGACATGCAGACCGCAGGAGCCTGGGATCGAACCGCCGATCATCTGATTAGTGGACGACCCGCTCTGCCACAGCCGCCCTATGGCCCAATATTCCTGAAGCAGCAGCCAGATTGGCCAAAGCCCCCATGTCCTCCCCCTGATGAGCCAGAGAGTGAGATGAGGCAAACTGCTATGGCTGTGCTGTTGACTACAATTTCAACCGTGCCAGATCCACAGCAGCATCAAACACTGAGTGACTATTTGGAGGCCACCGCTCACCAGCTGCATGGGGCGGCTTACCTTTTAACCCCTGTGACTGCTGATGACTTTGCCGCTGCTGAACTGGAGGCATTGAAACACTATCCACTATTTTATAGTACCGTATAATAAGAGGCATGAATTGGTTATTAGATAGGTATAATTGGTTAAATGTTCTTCCCTGTATCTGTGTTGTACCAATCTCCACTGTTCCCCTGGCATCGGTCCTCTCTGTAGAACAAGTCTGCTTACTGTTTTACGGGCCAACAATTAACAATAGAGGGTAATAGTGCACACACACACAAACATGTGCACTGACCAAAGCATAATGATGTCTTTTTGTCCTCTTTACTTTGTCTTTTACACATTGGTTTGGACAAACTGATACTTCTGTGTGCTGACTGACTAACCCACTTACACAATCATGCATACATTTCTCCCCAAGCAGACTGATATATTATACTGCCATCTATGTTTGTGTGTCTGTGTGTGTGAGTGATTGTACACCCACCAAAGCTGTCAATGTGCTCTTGTGACCTGATCAATAACAATACCAGAGACTGAGTACATGACCTGCACTCAGCTGCTGCCTGCTTATGTGCGTATGCAGATAAAGCGTCCCTACAGTCACTACACACAGACATACAGTATATTATGCAGCAACTTTGCCATTTTAATTTTGTCTATAATTTAAAATGTCAAATAGACTGGTGTCTTTCATAAAGGCTATAAAAGGTACACTCAGTCAGTTAGTCAAGTCAACTTGCTTGCTGTCTTTTCCAGATTTTCAAGAGAAGATCAATATTTATTTCCTCTCTGTTCGTCCAGTGCACACATAGGACCAGAATAAAGGGATGGATGCAGGTTAGCCTAGCTCCATCAAAAGTGGAAAAGTACGACTTCCAATTACAAAAATGACGTAAGGCCCAGTAACTGAAGTCTCAGAAGTTGACACCTTCACACGCTTTCTGATTTAATTCGAACAAAACCTGGATAGAGCCCTTTTTCGTATTTGAGATAAGCAAGGATAAATACATTCTGGACCTACATCAATTTCGTAATTAAAATGTTACTTAGTCATGAAAATCTTATGATGAAATATCACTTATGTTATCTAACTGCATCATGTTTCAGGGTGTCTGCTTTTGCACATGCAACCTTGGGTTCTGAGTATGATCTAATGCAGGAAGTACAGTATATTTTATAGGACTGAGTCACACACCACCAACTATTTGATTTTGGTGAAATTGGAAAATGTTTTTTGCTTTTCCCTCTGATGTCCTCTGGCTGCTACGCCTCAACTCTCTCTGATTTACAGAGTTTCCTAATGGACAGTAGAGTGTAGCTGCTGTTAGCTAATGTTAGCTTAGTTTGTTAGCCAGGCTGCAAGCTCAAAGCATTCATGGAGTGTTATACCACAGGTGGTTCGGACCACCTGTAACCAGGCTCTGCTGAGCCTGGTTACATTGCTTTCTTGCTTTTTTGCCCAGCCCAGAGCTTGGTGAAATAAAAGGCTGAAAGACAGACGCCGAGCTGGGCTAACTGCTGTTGGACTAGTCAGTGATATTAGCTGCTGCTGTGTCTGCTGCTGGTGACCTGCTTGATGTTTGGCTGTTAGCAAAGCTGTCAACTCATACTCACATACACGTGTACAGCTTTCCATATTTACAACAGTGGCATTGCACTCTGACACTGGGGGCTTTGAGTCAAAAGAATACCTACAGTATGTCTATGCAGTGTTGCTTTCATGACGCAAAGTGTTATAAAACAGAAGTACAAAAAACAAAACAAACTTGCAGCAAAATACCATTAGGCTTTATGAAGGACATTGCCACAGCTGTCTACTGTGCTGAGCCAAAACAGCAACATTTGCAGTCCCCTTTGTGGTCATCCATTGAGTTCGATTAAGCTTCTAAATGTTTGACATTCTTCCTGAATCACTCACTCACTCACTCACTCACTAAGTTTCTGGTTTGGGTAGATGAAGTTAGCTTCCTGTTAGTTTGTGAGTGAGTGACATCACCCGTAGGTTTCTGAAGCGCTGAGCTTTTGCTTTTATATCCGAAAAAATTCAATGCTTGATAGATATTAACAAATGGGCTAATATGAAGTGAGAGTTTAGTTCTACAACTCAGCATGTTCCCAAATAGACCTTAAGTGACACTCTTGTTAATGTATTCAGTTAGTTAAACAAATGGCACTACTTTAACTCACAAACAACAGATAATGGACTAACTCACTTGATGAATGAATGAGCACATTGAACATAAAATTAATTAAACAAATAATAATTAAAAAAGGCTAATAAGGTTGTAAATAAATCAAAAGCTGAGTATGGTGGTATCAGCAATTATTTTTTAGTTGCAGTATGTGTATGTATGCAGTAGTTGCTGTATGAAAATTCAGTTGGATTTCTATTCATGATACTTATACATAATACTACACAATGGACCAAACCTTTTATGAAAAATACAAACATGGAACATTGTCTTCTGCCTCAACACGTAACTCTTGTATGTCAGGCAGCTTCACAACCTCAGTTGTGATCCACAGCTCAGGAATGGATGGTTGGATGGATGGATGGATGGATGGATAGATGGATGGATGGATGGATGCAGGGATAGATGTATGGATATACCGATGGATGGAGGGAGGGATGAAGAGTCAGCCTGTTAGACTAATGGACAGAGAGACAAAGGAGCATCTGCTGAGATGATGAGAATCTCACACTGGGTTTAATCTGCAGAGAAGCAGATGAAACTGATCTTCATCAGTCCCCTCCTTTCTTCATCTCATCTCTTCTTTATCCATGCTATTACATTCCTGTTTATATTTCCTTCTATCACTTCTATCACTTTCTTTTTGCTTTTATAGCCAAAAATATACAATGCTGGCTGCTGCCATGTTGGCTGTAATGCTTCTTTCACCTTGCAGCTAATCTAAATATCAGCAAAGATGTTGATCATCAGTGAACCTCAGGTGGGCCAAATCATGCCTGGTGCTCGATTAAGCCATCTGTAACAGCACCTACCTGTCAATCAATGTGGTCACACTGTAAATTATGCGCAACTTCAAGCCTTAATATCATATGAACGGGTGAATTGAAAATAAAAATTCACCCTCAGTACAGTTGTCATGAACAGGGAAATTAGCTATAAAGACCAAAACAATTTTTTGTACCAGGCTGTAAAAATGTTTATTTCTGCTGTGAAGTTGGACATTTGAACATGGGGACTTATGGAGACTGACTCATTTCTGCAGCCAGTCTCAAGTGGCCACTCAAGGAATTACAGTGTTTAGCACTTCCTCATTGGCTTCATTCCCCAGCACAGGAGGTTGCTGGTCAGTTGTGAGCAGCTTCTAATGGTTTCATAGTGGGAGTATTACCCTACAGTGTGATTGGTAGTATACCAACTATTTTACAAACCCTCTACCTAACCTGCTTTTAATGTACTAGATGTTAATGTATTTGTCAATGAATTGATTTCCTGCTGTGCTACTTGTTTAACCATAGAGCTCTGATAGAGGTATCCATAGGGGACTTTTAGTTTTATTCACTTTGTATAAAAGCTAAGACATAGTGTTGGGTGGTAAATGACAGGGAACTAGGCTGAGACAAGCCTGGGATAGAGAAGCTTTAATCTACTCAACACAATACAACTGTTTACCATGATAATACCACCAAACTCACATAGGGGATAGGCTTGCCAGGGCAGCCGGAGGGATTACACTTGTGACATTTCGTTTGGATCCCTTGTACACCTTGCTTTTTAGATTGTGCTATTGTTTTCGTGTGTCAACATGTAGGCACCATAAATAGATACCACCCTGACACACCTCACAGTGCAAAATGCATTTGTGCTATATCTGTCCAGATTTTCCCCTTTATTTCTGTACATCATTTAGCAGTATGGAGGCAGGGAAGGAGAGGTTTTAAATCTTCCTCTGTGAGTCTGATCAGTAGCCTAAACCCAAATCTATACTCAGAGTTGAGTGGATTAGATGTAGATCCAGTAGTACATGGTACACAGCAGGCTTTTATCCACTACACACAATACAGCTGTTCAACATGACAATACCAACAACATACACAAGCTGCTTATGAGGAGCTTCTCAAACCTGCTTCAGTAGTGAGTGTAGGTCTGTGTGTGTGTGTGTGTGTGTTCATCCCACAGGACTGCCAAAGAACCGGTTGGACCGCGTTTTGACTCAAGTCACCTGAATGAAGAAATGGAGAACTAGTTTTACCAAAGCGAGTCAGAGGGAGATCTAAAGCGAAACACAAGAAGGGAGAGAAAACAGGCTGCAGCTCCGGGTACCAAGTCCAAGCGGCGACTGACAGGCAGCAGTCGACGCTTCGTCTCTCTGCGCCGCTCTCACGGTTGTCTCGGACTTTTAAACACTTCGTAAAGTTTTTGTTTTAATGAAAACACGTTTGGAGGATAAAAGACTGCGGTGGAATCAGTTTGGTGTCCTACTTCCGAGGCAGGCTGTCCCGGGACAAACGCACACATCTGTAATAACAAATACACGACCACAGCGACAGACACAGTGAAGCCCCACAGTGAGGAGGACTGTGTGTGTCAACATGCCTGTGCGACAGAAAGGTAGCTATAAATGAAATGTTTCTTCATAGATCTCAGTCTTTATTTCTCCAATTATATTATTTGTTATTAACGACACGGAACACATCAGTTTCGACACCTGAAATGGTCACAGGTTGCTGCTATAGCTTAGTTCAGCTCGGCACGGCTCCGCTGAGCTCAGCACTCTTCTCTGCGTGTACTTTAACGAAACTTCTCTAAAATGTCTCCATTTAACGCTAAATTCTTTTTCGGTGTAGTTATACAGCTTATAAACCATCATTTAACAATTCTTACTAATTATTCATACATTGTGGTAAATTTGGCACACAAGTTATCACAGGGCAACATTTTATTTCATCTTTCTATCCGATATATCTATATATATGTTATATATGTTAATTATATGCTAACTATATCTTAGCTATATCTTGACATGTTAATTACATGTTAGCTATAGGTTAACTATGTTAGCTATATCTTTGGTATATCTTAGCATGTTAATTATATGTTAATTATATGTTAGCTGTATCTTAGCTATATATTAGCATGTTAATTATATGTTAGCGATAGGTTAACTATATGTTAACTGTATCTTACTATATGTTATATCATTAAAATGCATAGATAAAGGGAATTTAGCTCAATTTGTGTTTGACTATATTTAATCTAATCTATTTCCTCTCTGCTGGCTCTTCTCTGTTTGGTAAACATGTAAATTATAAATAGGAATGATTTGGAATGCCGTTTGACTTGATCTGTGTCACTGGCAGAGAACTGCATAGAAAGGCTGAAGACTGACTGTGTAATGTTGATCTGTCACTGCTTCAGGTTTAATCAGCTGTTCACTTGAGTTCCATGGAGCCTGGAATGCAGTGTACAGCCATCGTTGAAGTGGAACAACACACAATCATTTATGACACAACAGATGCTTTTTATAATCTCCTCCATGTCGGAGAAGCAAAGTCAGCTGTTTGTTGTTGTTGTTTTCTTTATACACAGTTTATCGCAGGGTCTCGCATACGTCCAGGAATCTCGCGTGAATACGGCTGGCTCGCTACGCTGTTAAGACGCGCCAGGTGTGAGTTGACGCAGGGCAGAGGACGCAGCTAAAACGCGGCGCAGCCATTACTAATCTAATAGAAGGGTCTACTTGAATCATCATACTGATATTATTTTTTTGCATCAAAGGGTTGAATTTAACATTCATAGTGTTTTACAGGAGAAATAAAAATATTAAGATATATATCGAGTATCACGATATAGTTTTAAAATATCGAGATATTGGTTATAGGCCATATCGTGCAGCCCTACATGGGTCCATACACTCACTATATGGAGCCAGATTATTAATCTTTAATTTAACTTCAGGCTGATAAAGAATCTGTGAGTGAGTTATTAACCATAGTAATCCTCTATTAAGCAGAGGCTTTTCAAATCAAAATCAAATCAGTTTTATTTGTATAGCCCAAAGTCACAAAGTACATTTGCCTCAGAGGGCTTTACAATCTGTACAGGGAGTGACACCCTCTGTCCTTAGACCCTCGGTTCGAGTGAGGAAAAACTTGCCCACAAAAACCCTTTTAACAGGGAAAAAATGTGGAAGAAACCTCAGGAAGAGCCACAGAGGAGGGATCCCTCTTCCAGGACGGACAGACGTGCAATGGATGTCACGTGTACAGGACAAATCAACACAAACATATTGTACAATTACAATGACTGACAAAATGACAATGAATCACAATGAATGATAAAATGACCACAGTAGCAGATATGGTAGTAATAATGACAGTAATAATATGCGTAGTGGACGTCGTGCAGGATCACAGCAGCAGCCATGATCCACGAGAACCTGCTGGACGACAGAGCACAGAAACTCTGGGGAAGTTTGGTTAGTAACATGCATTAATGAGACATGTCCACAGATGGAGAGAGAGAGGGGGGGGGGGGGGGGGGGGGGGGGGGTATATAAACAATAGAAGTGGTCCTAGTACAGAACTTGTGGGACCCATGACAAACTTTGGTATGCATGGAGGATTCATCATTGACGTGAACAAACTGAGATCGATCTAAGAAATACGACTTAAACCAGCTTAGGGCGATTCCTTTGATGCACTTTGATGTTCTAGTCTCTGTAAAAGAATTTGATGGTCAATGGTGTCAAATGCAGCACTAAGATCTAAGGGACAAGTACAGAGATGAGTCCTTTGTCTGATGCCATTAGGGGGTCATTGTAACTTTGACAATGCGGTCTCTGTGCTGGGATGCACTCTAAATCCTGACTGAAAATCCTCAAATAGACTATTGTTATGGAGAAAGTCACACAGCTGATTAGCTACAGCTTTCTCAAGTATCTTAGACAGAAAGGGAAGGTTTGATATTGGTCTGTAGTTGGCTAAGACCTCTGGGTCTAGAGTGGGCTTTTTAAGAAGAGGTTTAATTACAGCTACCTTAAAGGACTGTGGTACATATCCTGATAATAAAGACAGATTAATCGTATCCAATAAAGAGTGACTAACTAGAGATAAAAAAAAAAACCTTGAGCAGCCTGGTTGGGATGGGGTCTAAGAGACAGGTTGACGGCTTAGCTGCAGAAATTATTAAAGTTATTTGATGAAGGTCGATGGGAGAAAAGGAGTCTAAATACATATCAGGTTTTACAGCTGTTTCCAAACTTGCTGTATCAGAATGCAGATCAATGCCTGTTGAGGGCAAGAGGTGATGGATTTTGTCTCTAATAGTTATAATCTTATCATTAAAGAAGCTCATGAAGTCATTGCTACTTAAACCTAAAGGAATAGATGGTTCAATAGAGCTGTGGTTCTCTGTTAGCCTGGCTACAGTGCTGAAGAGAAACCTGGGGTTGTTCTTATCCTCCTCTATTAATGAAGAGTAGTAGGCTGCTCTGGCATTACGGAGAGCCTTCCTGTATGTTTTAAGATTATCTTGCTAGACTAGATGAGATTCTTCCAGTTTAGTGGCACGCCATTTGCGTACAGATTTACGTGCCTCTTGCTTTAATTTACGAGTCTGCTGGCTATACCATGGTGCTAGCCTTCTTTGTTTAATACTATCAACAAGATGGTCTATTTGTGAGGGGCTAAAGGAAGCAGACAAGTCCTCTGTTACAGTTAGACATGGCATTGAATTCAATACTGAAGGAATCACTTCCTTAAATTTGGCTACAGCACTATCAGATAAACATCTGCTGTAGGAGTTTCTACACAAATGCTTATAGTCCGGTAGTATGTACTCAAAGGTTATTAAAAAATGGTCAGACAGAAGAGGATTCTGTGGAAAGACTATTAGATTATCAATTTCAATGCCATATGAAAGAACAAGATCAAGAGTGTGGTTCAGACAATGAGTCGGTTTATTTACACTTTGACAAAAGCCAATTGAGTCTAATAGAGAGATAAATGCAGTACTAAGACTATCATTGTGGTTGTCCACATGAATGTTAAAATCACCTACAATAATTACTTTATCTGTTTTAAGGATCAAGCCTGATGCAAATTCTGCAAATTCAGATAAAAATTCAGAATAAAGACCAGGAGCTCGATATACTGTAACAAATAAAATTGGCTGCGATGTTTTCCAGGTTGGGTGAGTGAGGCTAAGAACAAGACTTTCAAATGAATTATAATTTAGTTTAGGTTTAGGATGTATTAATAGACTTGAGTCAAATATAGCTCCAACTCCACCACCTCGACCAGTACTTCGAGGAACATGAGTATTATAATGACTCGGAGGAGTGGATTCATTTAAGCTAACATATTCATCCTCCTGCAGCCAGGTTTCAGTGAGACAGAACAAATGAATATCATAATCAGATATTAATTCATTGACTAAGACAGCTTTAGATGACAAAGACCTGATATTCAGGAGTCCACATTTAATTCTCTTATTTTGGACTGTTGGAGATGTTGATTTAATTTAAAGTTTTTATGATGAACTTCTCTTCTGTTTGTTTTATCTTTAAATAATGTAGGTGGGCTTTTAATATGCACTACCTAATCTCCTTGCTCTACTTAAGAGTGTCTAGAGAATTTTCTATTTACTTTTCTGTCGCTGCTTATTTACCTGTATTTACATATTTTGAATTTAGATGCTCAGCGAGCCCTGGAGCTTCTCCAGCAGTACCGGGCCAAACTTGACCAGAGGCAGCAGAATCAGAGTCGGACCAAACAGGGCCATGTGGATGATGACCAGCAGCTGCAGCAGTCTCTGGACAGAGTCATCAATGTCTTTCAGAGTCAGCTCTTTAATGCTCTGCTTGGTAGGAATATCTCTTTGTTCATGTACCTGTTTTGTTACCTGTTCCTCAAAACATCCCTATTGTGTGTGTGTGAAGGCTTAAAGAAGGGCACCAACTCATGTGTATCTGGTCCTAATGAAGATAGAAGATAGACAGTAGGCTAGTTGGCTGGTAGACAGAAGGCCGGACTGATTATAAGAGACACATCACATGACTGTTCACCAGATAATGGAGATCAGAACACCAAGATGTAGGCGTGATGTGGCCTGTCACAGAAAACACTGGGCCCTTTGTAGGAAATATTCATATATTCAGAGAATGTGTAGTGAGTATGAATTCCTCCCAGTATTTAACAGTGTGTGTATTCTGCTCGTGGTGAACTGTTGTTCACTGGAAGGAAAACATCAGGCACATGTGTGACTGTGTGGCTATGAGCATGATGACAAACTGGTTCTCAGTCCCAGTCCCACCTGCTTTGTGCTACACCTACACCTTTAGCTCTTACAGTAGCACTCCTTTCTCTGTCTAGTATGTATGTGTGTGTATATGTGGGCTGTTCACTAAACACAAGGCTTAGTTTCTGTTTGTGACTTTGACCTTTAACCAAGCTTTCTCAGGTATTAAAGTTGAAAAAGTTTGAAACAGCACTGTCTTTCTTTTCTCCATATTATTATCCTTGACTTCTTGTGTTCAAACATTAGACTTAATCTATCACGTAAGTTGTCTGAATATACTCCCCTAATGTCTGTTTTATGGACATTTTTATGGGCATGCACTGTTAAACTTCCTGTGTGCTCTTCCCCTTTTGTTTTTACACATCCTCTTCCAACTGTCTGCACATTTCCATACACTGTGTTTGTTTTTTTTTCTTTTTCTTTTATGATCAACAAACCTGAGCCTGAGCTCATAACCGGTGCTGCAGTTCTGTGTGTGGAAGTAAAACCTAATCATGACAGTCACTTGGAGGCATTACATCAGTGTGCTTACTTCTGAAAAGGGAATTGACAGCTGAGTGAACTTCTCTTTTAAGTGTGAATCACTGAATACTTCAGGGACTCCGGTTCTGTAGAACATGGGAGTATCCATGTGCTGCCACTAGAGGTCAACAGTGTATTAGCTGTGTGTGGCTACCTTCCTATATCAGAAATAAGAAAATAAAAAATAAACAAAGATTTATTTTGTGACCAGCTTGATCACAGGTTTAAGGTTTCTTACTGTATCTGAACAGCTTTATATAGCTGCAACTGATTATTAGTTTCTTCATAGATAAATCTGCTGATTACATTTTTCATTAATCACTTGTTTGGTCTATAAACTGAGAAATGTCCATCAGCCAAAGCGCCTAAAGCAACATTTTGAAATGTGTTGTTTTGTTCAATGAACTGAACCCATTGATATTCAGTTTACAGTAGGGCTGCCACGATTAGTAGTCGATTAGTCACGATTATGTCGACAAAATCGTCGACAACTAATTTAGTAGTAATCGGCGTCAGGCCTGACTGTACTGTAAATGATACTATAATACAGACCCTACAGGAATTCGCGATGTTGCGATTTGCAACTTCAACGCAACTTCAGTGAATCCCCGTGAATTCAGGGCGGTGTTGTAATTTTAACCAATCACCGCGATTTTTCCGCAACTGCAGCAGAAAAGTTTAGCTGCAACAGCCAATCAGATGCTCAGATCAGCTGAACCTCCACAGTCAGCCTGAAATGTCTCTAAAACTGAGACTATCTAAACTGTGATACCTACCTACCGATCTACCTGTTGTGTTCTGGCTTTGTTTATTTCATGTACCCAAATCTGAGTCTGGCTCACAATCCAAGCTGCAAAATTGAGATACACATAATTTTAATTTGTTTTTTGTTCATGGTTTGAGAGAGAACGTGCTTTGGTTGAGAGACATAGACAGTCAATGAGAGTGAGCGAGCGCCAACATCGATAAAGCTGGTTAATCAGGAAATGAAAGTTATTTCCTGATTGTTTCACAACGGTTATGTTCAACACATATAGATACACCCCCAGCAGCCCCCCTCATGGTCCACCCCACCGCACAACTCTGCAGAGTTTCCCTGCAGTGTCTGATCCTGTCTGAATGTGGCTTTACTTATTAATTATTTTTATGTTTTTGTTGTTATTAGTTGTCTTTCATCTGTACAGCCATGCATTCAGTCAGTCATACAGTACATACAGTCAGTGTGCTATAACCATCCATCTATCCAGGGTCATGGGAATTTGGAGCCAATTTTACAAACGACCACTTACATTTGAACGTACACGTCATTTTAGAGTCACCAATTAACCTATTAATATGTCTTTGGACTGTGGGGGGCATGGAAACCACGCAGAAAGGCTCGAGCCACTGTTTAAGCTGGGAATCTTCTTGCTATGAGGCAACAGAGCTAACCATCTGTGTCATAACCTCATTTACTAATCCACTAAACCAATCACGGCTATAATCTCTGCTCTTCTCCTTCTAGACATTCAGGAGTACTACGAGTTGACCATCCTTCAAGACAGTAAGTGTTCTGTTGACCAGACAGACGGTGCATGGAACCTCCATGCTTCCGGTAACCTGCCAGCAGAGCACTCAGCTCAGGCACAGCCTTCTTCTGCTCCCCGGAGCCCCCAAGCTTCTGAGGGATCATCCCAGCTCAAACCTCTGGCCCACAGACCCAAGTCAGTCAAGTCCCCTGCCCCTCCAATCCCATCTGGAATACCCACAAAGAAGCCATCTTCCCCTACAATACAGTCCATTACACCTCAGTCACAGCCATCTAAGGTCAAGTACCGTGCTCCTCTCCCTCCTGTCCAGCCTGGATCCCCCATATCATTAGCATTAGAGACTCAGAACAAGCCCTTTTCTCCCTCTGCAGCCACATCCCCTAGGTTCACGGTGAATGGTGCAGAAACCCCGACTGGTTATATAAATAAACATTTTACTGCCACCAACTCTCTTTCTTCGGAAAGCTCCAACACCTCTGGCAATCCACAACCCTGTTCTGCCTCTCCAGACTTCAACCTGGTGACTGTCACAGCCCTCGTCTCCAGCACCATCCAAGGCCTTGTGTCTCCAACCACTCCAAACAAAGATACCACTACCAGCCCAGGTCACAACAGAGTCCCAGATGCTACCATAATCTCTGGTCCTTGCTCAACCAGCAAGGACCCAGGCATCGACAGAGTCATTCCCAGCACGAGCCCAATGAGCCCCAACAGAGGAAAATTTAGCTTCAGCAGCCCACCTTTGACTAAAGGGCCTCACCTGAGGTACGTAACATATGAGCATCCAGGTGAAATGTTAGGAGGGTATATATTATCAAACCATACAACTACCATGAACAGACCCAACTGACAAATAATCTCCCTCTTAACACTGTCACGTATCTGGTCAGCTGTTGTACTGTACTTATGCTGTTCATTCTAATTAACTGGATATATGTTCATACTCTTTCAATCTATGATCTTTCATGTGATCTAAAATGGTCCACAGTTTTCAGAGTTCCCCTCCAGACACACTCTCTCCTTGATTTCTGTTCCTAGTCCAACCAGCCCTGGGCCAGGAAAAGTCACCTCCACTAATCCTAGTCATGGTCCAACCAGCCCGAGGCCACCTACAATCCCACTGACCCCCAACAAGGTAAGGCATCTGTGCTTGTTTTGTGTTTGTGCCTGGGGAAACCTGCACAAAGTGTCCACAGTTAATAGCAGAGTATACATCCTGACTAAAGGTGGGTGAGCTCAGTTTATGGGTGGCCACCTTGAGACACAGCAAGTTGCAGAAGAAGAACTGACATGATAAAGGATAAGGATTGGAGCTATGACTGAACATTGTGTTTTTAATATAATTGTACACACAATACAGAATGTGAGGTTTTCTATTTGAATTAGCCTGGATGTGTTCATGCTTCCCATTGAATGTATCACCTCTCCCACACGGAAATAGTTTAGAGTCATTGCTTCAACATGTTTTTACAGGTGACAACATGTCTCACCAGTGTACGGAGAGGTGGCTGCAGAACACATTATTAGATGGGCAGATCAGTTATGCAGACTGTCTTACATTTCATTCCATAATAATATGACAAGAGGATTCAGTTCAGTTCAGTAACATTTGATTGTCCAGTAGAGTTCAGAGATGAGCTTGTGCAACTGCTTTGGTCTTGTTGATCCGCTGAAATTGAAACTAAAAGCTTCTGTGTGGTTTGACAGCACTGTATATAGTGTAAGGGCTCAGACTGTACACAATACTGCTTTGATCTGCTGGACCCCTTTCTATCATTGAGTCAACTCACTAAGTGACATGTTTCATGGATGTGAATGAGATATGTGCTGTAAAAGCGCTTTGAGTGGTCAGAGGACTAGGAAGGTTGTTACTAAGGCTGTTAACTTTAAACTAACAAAAACTATAAATGCACAGCTGTAGAAGGAACTGAGACCCAATAATAATGTTACTGTTAATAATAATAGCACAACCATGTGCAGACAGACTTTCTTTTGGCAGCAGTAAGCATCAGGAGAGAACCAACAATGAGTCCAGGGCCAGAGGAGGGTGGAGCTGTACAGAAGTAGAGTAGGACAGGAACAGAAAGAAATGAAACCCTGTGTGGATGTTTTTGTTTTATGCTAGAGAACTTGGTGGGAAACGTTTCCTAATGTGTCTTTGCTCTGCTGGTCTTCTGTGTGTAGTACAGTATACTATAAGTCCAACATCAGTTGTTGTCATGCTCTGCATCTCAGTGAGTGAAATCCCATCTCTGTGTGCAGCTTCAGGGTGCATGTGGAGCTCTACGCCGATGCCCACAGTTAAAGTTGAAAGTAGAGCGACCATTGCTATACAGCTGTTACTGTTTACTCAGTCTAACTCCCATTCCTGCCAAACAGAGACTGACCTGATAAAACAGCAGAGAGTGGAGTGTGTGTGTGTGTGTGCGTGTGTGTAGTACTATATGTATGTGTGTGTGCTTATGTCTGTGTATACATGTCTGTCTGTGTGAGTGTGCATCCATGTGTATATGTTTCTGTGCCTGCCTCTGCATGTTTGTCTATCCAACTTTCTGTGTGCTGAGTGCGTCCTACGTGTGCAGATACATATTCTGAGCCATGCACTTTTTGAGGTCAAAATGTGGCTACCAGCTGCCATAAAATGAAGACTGTAGCTGGAAAACAAGAGGGCGGGTCGAGGTGCACTGGGATAGCTGCCATGTTTCTGAGTTGGCCCCTCTTTTAGCAGAGAAGTCCTTAGGAGCTGCTCTGATAAAAGGACAGGTGGAGATGACACGAGAAAGGGAGGAGAGAAAGATTGAGGGATGAAATAGGAGGATAAGAAGGAGGAGACAGAGACGGACAGACGGCAGAAGGATGTCACCAACAGCAACAAGCGCTGAGTGATGAACGGGAAAGTTGCAGCTGGGAGATGTTTTAGTGAAAGTTTGCCAGTCGGACTGGTGAGGATGGACTGCATCTGTATCCTCACTACCAAGGTGAGACACAGGTAGAGCAGGTTAGACTAGAGCAAAAGAGAAAGGCAGAGAAGACAACAGGACATGAGTGAAAAGGGTTAAACTATGTGGATGTACAGCCTCCAATTTTCTGATAATTTAATTTTTAAGGTTTTGTCATTCATTCATTCATTCATTCCAGACATCCCTTTCATTTTTATGTTAAGATAATTTGTGAATTGGGTGCTAAGTTTTGAATGTGCTCTTTTGGATGAACATGACTTTTATTAGAAACGTGAACCTTAGACCTGCAGTCCTTTTTGGGAGGATTCCCAAATGTAGCTGTCAACTATAAACTCAGTAAATGTAGGGAAACTCTGCACCTGCTCACCATTAGCCATATCAAATTGGTGACTGGTTGCTCATTGCACAGATGGGGCACCATACTTTGTGTCATGAACATGCTATAAGTTGCAGTTACAGGAACAGGGTGTGCTCTACTGGGCTCTAATGGGAATGCCGAGTTGTCGCTCAGAGGTTGGTCTGACAACTTGTGGCACCCTGAGAGACAGGAAACTGGGTTGATAGGACGCACACTTCAAAAGATGAGCTATCTGACTGGCTGGCTTGGGGTGTAGATATCTGACTGATTTACTGGTTGACTGACTGACTGCTGTCAAGGCAGGAGAGAATACGAAATGCTAAAAACAAGGCTGACAAATTTGAACACACATCCTGATCATATGTGCATTGAGACATGCACAGCCCATTTAAAAGCAGCAGAACCAAAGGGAGCGGGGCTAGGCTCCAACCCTCTGCCACCCTGCACAGAACAAGAGGGTAAAGATAATGAATTGATGGAGAATGGAACTGATGTAGTGTCTGTGCTTTTATTTGAACTGAAGTACAAATACTGCTAAGCGTAAAGGCTTGGGTATGCTTGGAACAGACTGGTTTGTGTCACCACACAAGGTGATGGAAAAGTGACAGTTGTTGTGTGAAAGATTGAAAAAGGGAGCTCAAGAGAACAGTTCAGTCCTTCACACTGTCATCTACACACACCTGACCACTGCCTGTGTGACATGGTCTTACTTGTTGGATTGTTGGGTTTATAAAGTTACAGAAATTGACATAGCCCCCACAATTCTGACATTGGAACAGAGGTGTTCACAAGTCATTTTTTACAAGTCAAGTCTCAAGTCTCTCGCCAACACTAAATCAAATTCAGATTTTTTTCTCCAAGCTGCCTTTTATCTGCTGCTTAACACAACACACAGCAGGAAATGTGTGGGGATATTATAAAATATATATACAGTATATAAAATGACCATAGTTAACGCAACTTTGTGTTTTTTAATAATTACTAGCTGAGCCACTAAGTTAGTGGCAATAACTAACGGAGTGGCAGTGGTTTCCTGTCTGAGCTTTTAAAATAAAACCTTTGCTATTGTGCTTCTTCTTATTATTATTATTAACAAACAAATTTGGGCCTTTCAATTACGGGAGAAATGACAAAACGGGAGGGCAGCGGGAGATGGGTTCGAAATATGGGAGAACCAGGGAGAAGTGGGAGTGTTAGCAGCTATTTCATTAGCATACAATCACCCGGATTTTGCTACTCAGTTGTTGGCTGGTATGACATTGACTAATCTCCTGACATCCTAGACCTGGTTAAATGTTAACCCAAAGTCTGGCCATCATATGGCCAACAGCAAATATGCAATCTGCCTGTTCACAGTGTTAGCGCACAGTTGCTTGTGGCTAGTTTGATGGCTAATTGCTAATTTTAACGTATTTCACATTAACAAGTGACTAACCGGTTTGGGTGCGTTTTCAGATGCCGGATGACGTTTGATGTAGTTGAACCACAATCTTGTATCCTTTTGCCGCACTCTTTGCACACTACTGTACGCTTGTTGTCTGTCTGTGTGAAGGCATTGTATTCAAACGTAATGATCCGAGGCACTCCTGGTGAACTTTTCACACTCGGCATTGTCAATGTCTGATACTGAAGTAATGTATCAAATTTATGATACTGAAAATGCGCGCTTCACGCATGACATTGACGTTTACATCTAGCTCAGAGCCAGAGATCATACAAAAAGATAAATGACAGATAAATAATGAGAATAATAATAATAACATGAAATGAAGGTTGTTCGTGAGTCTCGAGCCTCGAGTCGAAGTCAAGTCTGAAGTCTTTTGAGGTTGAGTCCAAGTCGAGTCTGAAGTCACAGTTAAGTGAGTGTTGTGGGGTTCTTTTGCTAACCTTGTCATTTGTTCCAAAAATCCAGGCTTAGTTGTAAAATTATGTTTGGGTTTTTTTATTCCCCACCTCACCAGGTGCAAACAGTGCCAATATTTACAAACCAAAAAAATAAAGTGAATGAAACAAAATTCTCTATATACAATTTCAAAAAACAAAAGAAAGGAAAAACAAACAAACAAGAAAACTAGTTCTTCATTAACTCAACTCTCAATAAACCAACTCAACCACTGTTACCTCCTCCGTAACCAACCACACACTCTCCATGATTAGGGCCCAGGCAGCCCCTTTTATAGTGGTAGCCCCTCCCACTCGGACTACTACCTTAACATAAACATCTTTTCCCGGTTATGACAGCAATTTCATACACAGGTGATCATGACAAAAATTGTCTAAAAATTATAGCAGTATAGTCACTATTTATCTTCCATAGAAGACTGCTGGGACTCAGATATATTGACATTGTTAATAAACATATATTTCTCTGCATCACATGATCACTAATAATGCGTGTCATCCTCCTATATAATGACGATGATGCTTACGCCATGTTTCTCCGCCGGAAGTGGACAGATAAGCGGTGGCGGGCGCATTTCCACACACCCGGTAAGTTCTCATCTGCTTGTGTATGCATACATTGAATTAGCGCTACCAAGTGTGCGCCCTTGGCCGTGCTATTGTCCAGTGAGGGGAAGAGGGATGTGTGTTTTGTTATTGTTTTGGCGCGGAACAGAAGGGAATGGGGAAGATTTGTAGTTTGTGTGTCTGTGTGTGTGCGCTGGCCACAGTCAGTGACAGAGCTGCTCCGTCACATTATCCCCCTCCTCCCGGAGGTTGGCGATGTGCAGCAACCTAGACAGGTAGTCTGCCACTACGTTGCCTTGCCATACAGGTTCACCATCCCGCACAGAGCAGCTGTGCGGGATGGTGAACCTGTATGGCTGGAGTGAAAGGTACCATCTAGTCAGACGGCTGTTGTGGTCTTTCATGGAGTTGATCCACGTGAGAGCTCTGTGGTCTGTTTCAAGATCAAACTCCCTTCCAAGCAGGTAGTACCGCAAGGGGTGGTGGTGATGTATGTCAGTAAATCATCGATCCTGGGCATGGGGTACGCGGGAGCCATCCTTCTTTTTTTCTTTCTTTTTTTTTTAGATAATTTTTTTGGCCTTTTATGTCTTTAATGATAGGACAGCTGAAGATAGACAGGAAGCAGGGGGCAGAGAGAGGGGGAGTGACACGCAGTAAATGGCCGTCCAATGCGGGATTCGAACTGGGGCCAGCTGCTGCGAGGACTGTAGACTGTAGTTTTTCTGGGCCTCCTGAAGGTTGACCTTGGCTTCCTCCTCGAACCCCTCTGCACGAACTGCACCACCCCTGCACCACCCCTCGGTCGCTTGCTGTGGTGGAAGGGCCTTCCCAGCTCTTTCGGAGCAGGTCCAAGGTTCCCTGTACCTCCCAGCCATAGAGCAGTTCAAATGGTGAGGAACCGCTGAGGCCTGGGGAACTTCGTAGGAAAAAAGCAGAAAGGGCAACCAGCGGTCCCAGTCTTTGCCCGTATCATCCACAAATTTCTGCAGCATCCTCTTCAGTGTCTGGTTGAATCTTTCGACGAGACCATCCGTCTGTGGATGGTATGGTGTAGTTTTAATGGCTGTGATGCCCAGCTGCTTCTGGAAAAGCTGCATCAACCGTGACGTAAAGTTAGTTCCTTGGTCAGTTAGGATTTCATCTGGTATTCCCACTCTGGAGAATAGTTGTACCAATGCCCGCAGACTGTGGGAGCAGTGATGGTCCGCAGGGGAAAAGCCTCAGGGAAATGCATGGCATAGTCACACACCACCAGGATGTACTGGTGACCCCCACTACTTTTTACCAAGAGCCCGACAATGTCCATAGCAATCCTGCGGAATGGAGTGGAGATGACTGGAAGCGGGTGCAGAAGCGCTCTGTCAGACTTGCGGCCAGGGCATGTTTTCTGATATGTGGGGCATGTGGTGCAATATCTCTGGATGTCTGTGTACATGGAGGGCCAATAAAACCGTGAACTGATGCGCATGTATGTTTTGTTACGGCCAAGGTGTCCAGCCCATGGAAGTGTGTGTGCCAGGTGCATAATCAGTGGTCTGCAACTAGCAGGGATGACCAAGTGTCTATGTTCATTATCCATAGAATACAACACATCATTCTCCACAATGAACTTTCCCTCCCCACACAACCTCCATTTGCCTCTTGGCAATGGCTTCAGGGTTGCATCTTCCCTCTGAGGCACATCCCAGATGTTTTAAACCATACTTTCCATCTCAGGATCAGTTTGCCTTAGCTGCTTCTCAAAGCAGTGTTCGCGACGTGATTTCTTTGGCCCTTTAGTGCCACCTTCATACAGACTACTGTCCAAGTCTGGGAGTGGTTGGACACCTTTCGCTTGGGCTTGGGTGATCACAGGACATGAAACATTTACATTGCCTTCCCAACAGTCTGTTTTTGCTAGCACTTGTTTTTCGTGCAGCAAGTTTATCAACACAGGTAAGTTCCATCCAAGATTATTTCCACAGACAAGTTCTCAACCACCCCAACAGTCAGCAGGTAAGGCTGTTCATCAATGGTAACTGTCACATCAGCTTTGGGATAAGGATGCTTATCCCTATGCACACACACAATGTCTGTAGTCCACACAGCCCACTGTCATCAAGCTGTGCTTAATCAAGGATGTGAAGCTCACAGTGTCCAAGAGAGCAGTAACCTGCTGCCCATTTATACTGACAGTTTTATGATGTTGGATTCGACCTGTCCTTTTTTCAACAGGGCCCACCTCTGGACATGGTGCATGGCAGGCACCAGTGACCTTTGCCTTATTGGTTTGGGGCAGTGCTGGTGGTGGTACCTGGAACTTCCTGTCTGTATTCTCTCCTCCCGGGCCGGGGCTGCGGTGGCTGGACTGTTGGTCGGGGTGCTGCGCTGGTGAAGTGTGGAGCTGGGCCCCCTCTCTGAGTGTTGATATACTGCAGCGCTAGCTTGGCAGCTGTGAGCCCCTCCGCCGGCTCATGCTCCTTCACCCAGGTTTGTACTTCCGGCGGCAGTACCCGCAGTAGTGCCATCTTCAGGTCTGGATACCAGTGGGCCCTCTCCTCGTCCATTGCTCTGTAGGCTTCCAATGCCTTCCCCGCGAACAATGGAACTAGGCGGCATGCCCACTCATTTTCTGGCCAGTGCCATGTTTTTGCTTGCTAGTAAGTAGTTTGCAATGTCCTCCCCCTTTTGACATTGGGGTATTCTGGGTTCACTATAGGGTCTCCAGTCTGGTCTTGGCTGGTCGGCCCTGCTGCTTGCCTCTGGAAACTGGATGGATGGTGCTGGTGACACTTCCGGTGGTGTGTCCTTCTGAATACGCCGGGGTGCTGGTGTGGGCAGTTCCAGTCTGGGACTGTTGGCTGTCGCTGTGCTGGGTGTGGTGGTGGCAACCCGCAGATTCAGCACAGGTAATTGCTAGACAGCCCTTGGATGTGGCGGGACAGCAGGTTGAGGCCACAAGTCAGCTGATGGAAGAGAGGCCCTCAGCCCCCTGGTCTCTGCCCGCAGGCCCTTCTCTCTCCTTTGCTGTGCTGCCAAAAAGTCCCGCATCATGATGACCAGCTCTCCCCCCGATTCACCTGTGGATGCCGGAGCTGCAGGAGCAGCTGGGCCCCACCTCATCCTCTTTGTCAGTTTCCCACTCTTGGTCGGCATCAGCGGTCGCCATTTCCTCTGGCTGCTCTCGCCGCTGGGAATGCAGGCCAGTGCGCCTGGGATGGAAGGTTTTTTTTTCGACTTGCCATCCCACTTCTGACACCATATGTTGCGGGTTCTTTTGCTAACCTCGACGTTTGTTCCAAAAATCCAGGCTTAGTCGGAAAATTATGTTTTGGGTTTTTAAGTGCAACTCGAGTCCGAGTTGCGAGTCCAAGTCCCCAGCTCTGCATTGGAAAGGTATTTTTGGAGGAGTTTTCTTATAGTGTTTGATAGCTTTAACACCAGCAAGTGTGCCTGAAGAGGTAGAGCAGGTCGACCATTGATCCTCCTCAAGACAGGTCAGGTACCTTGCATGGCAGTGTGCTGTGATTTTGTGTGATTCTTTATAACTACAGCCATTTTTACCATTTACTTTGTTTGAAGCAACCAAATCAGCCAAATTAATTAAAGATATGTATGTAAAAGACAGATACTGCTGCTAGAGATAATTTTTGTAAATTCTCATTAGCTACACTTACCTCGTGTCCTCCACATTTCACTACATCGGACATCGTTCTTCCATACTGCAAACTTATAGACTAGACCACACCACCTGATCCTGTACATTCCAAGACAGATTCTTGTGGTTATATCGTACAGTTAACAGAATACAAAGTTAGGTATTAGATAGATAGATAGATAGATAGATAGATAGATAGATAGATAGATAGATAGATAGATAGATAGATAAACTCTAAAAGAAAAAAATGTGCTGGAGAATTAAACATTTGCATAAAAAATAAATATTGTGTTAAGAAGAAAACATGTGCTAAACATATACACATAAACTATATCAAAAATAGAAAGTAACTGTAGAAATAAAAATTTTATAAAATATGAGAGAACTACAAATGTCTAGGAAGTAGTGCAAAGAGATTTGTCCATTGTCTATTGTGCCTCCAGCCATTACTGAGAGCTGTTGTACAGTCTGAGGGTCAGGGGGACGAAAGAGTCATTGAGTCTGTTGGTGGAGCAGGATTGAGACAGCAGTCTGCCACTGAACACACTCCTTTGCCTGATGAAGGTGATGTGCAGAGGGTGGGGAGTGTTGTCCAGTATGGACAGCAGTTTGTCCAGGGTCCTTCTCTCTGCCACAGTCACCAGAGAGTCCAGCTCTGTGCCCACCACTGAGCCAGCCCTCCTCACCAGTTTGTCCAGTCGGGCAGCGTGCCTCTTCTTGCTGCTTCCTCCCCAGCAAACCACTGCGTAGAAGAGGACGCTGGCCACCACAGACTAGTAAAACACCTGCAGCTCAAAGTTTGGTACTCATTTCTGTCTTGAGTGTTATTCATGGACTTGTCTTGAACTCTACTTGTTATCTGCTTGAAGAACAAACACTTGACTCCATGGTCTCCCTGCCGCCTTAGCGAGAAACTTTCCTCTTCAAGCTGGCCAACACAGGGAGTGAGCATGTTGAGACTGGACAGAGAATGCGGCTTTTCTATTGATTTTTCTTCGAGACAGACAGGGTAAGTGAGTGCAAAGAAGAACATGCTAGTTTTTATTTAACACAACACACACGCCAAATTATTAACAGCAAATTATTTTCACACCCATACCCCCTCATCATGGAAAGCACACGAAGAAGTTCGTATGATGCAGCTTTTAAGTTTAAGGCCATCAATCTGGCTATCCAGGAAAGGAAATAGACCTGCTGCACGTAAGCTTGCCGTTAGTGAATCCATGGTGAGACTTTGGGGATGGCAGCGGCAACAATCAGTTCAGATATATAAATAAACATTTACGGTTCAAAATCTTTCTGTGTATCTGGTATATATCTAATTTTTCAACCTGGATATCGGTGGCTTATAGTGCGGTGCGGATTATATATGTAAATTTTTATTTAAAAAAAAAAAACTTAGTCGGTGCGGCTTATATTCAGGTGCGTCTCTATATTCCAGAAAATACGGTCGGTCTTCCGTGAAGTGTTTAACGTTTTATTTAACATTCACCCAACTTACCACACCTGGACACACAACACCACCCTGTAATTAACCCCACCCCTGGAATTAAATACATGTGTGATTAATTCATTAAAATACCGATTCATTTTATGTAAAAAACATATATAATCATTTCACTATTTAATTAATTTATATTTACATTTACATTTACATTTCATGATCCTGTGTTGCAGTGCTTCATGAATCATCAAACTGTCAAACTCGCCCATCAAAGTCAGTGGGTGGGGCTAACACTAATCTAGTCTGATCCATTGCTTTGGTCTGAAGTAGAGTTCCTGGATAGAGAAAATGGAGGATCTTCATGAACTTTCTAGGGTGTTGGTGAGAGATGTTTTAGATTTAGCAGAGGATGTGGAAGCAGGACCTGCTGACCCAGAGCATGGAGCGAGTAAAGCAGAAGAACTAGGAGTTATTGCTGCACGTTCCAGCCAAGATATTGACCGTAGAGTGACTGCAGATTTAGAAGAAGTAGTCCACCGCTTCTCTGGTACCAGGGCACCAGATTTCTAAAGAAATTTTGAGTGTGCCTGACTCTGGCCCTGACACCCCAATATATTAAATGGCTGTCAGTGTGTGTGTGCGTGCTTGTGTCTGTTAAGGAGAGAGTTTTACGAAGTCTTTTATCTTGAAGGGGCTCTTATTTTGAAAGCCTTTTTTTCTTGTGTGTGTGTGTGTGCGCGTGTCTGTCTGTCTGTCTGTCTGTCTGTCTGTCTGTCTGTCTGTCTCTTTATAAAATGGCTGACATTCAAACTGTATTATTGACAGTCATTGTTATTATACAGACAGTTCAATAAAGTTAATCACAGTCAGGCTTGTGAGGTGCCAAGCAACCAGGGCCAGGTAGAGGCCACCAATCAGAGCAGACAGTCAACCACAGCGGCTCCTGTGACATTTGACAACGCTGAGAGAGAGAGAAAAACTGCTAAAAGAGCCCCTCGAACAAGAAGACTTTTTGGCCAAACCGTAGTTCCTATCATTGAACCGGGTTAGGGTTAACCTGTGATGGAGTGGCATGTGTCTGCTGTGACTGAGCCGCCGGAGCCGGAGGAGTTCTGCTAAATCAAATTAGCTGCTACTCTCAGCAGCTCCGGGCAACTTCTAGACATTTTGTCCTGTGCGGGGTCTCAACATTTGGGATTAGTAGGACAGAATCTTTCCCTTGATATTTAGACGTTGGTGGTAAAGTTTCGTTTAATAGAGTATCTAAACCAATCCATTGATGAATTGATTTGCCTTGACTTGATGCGCAGAGTAACCAATCAGGCGTTAGGATCCGCCTACCAACTTTGATGGCTGAGTTTGACAGTTAGACAATTCATGAAGCACTGCAACACAGGACCATGAAATATAAATAAATAAATTATTATTATTTAATAATTAAATAGTGAAATGATTATATGTTTTTTACATAAAATGAATCTGTATTTTAATTAATTAATGACACATTTAAGTAATTATTTAATGCTGTATTTATTTATTTTGGCACTTTTAGTCCTCCATACTTTTGTCCTCCATATATATATATATATATCTATATATATATATATCTATATATATATATTATATCTTCTATATATATATATGCACGCATATGAACAATAGAAATAGATTCCATTAGATGCCAATCTAATAAGTAGAGCTGCCACTAATTATAATTTTAAATATTGATGTACTGATATTGATACTGTCAATTATTTTCTCGATGAACTGATTAGAAAATGGTGAGAAATGTCAGTCACTGTTTCCCAAAGCATGAGGTGAAATCCACAAATGACACACACCAAAAACAGGTGCCTTAAAGCATTTAATCAATAATCAGAATACCAATAGTGATTAATTTAATAGTGGACAGCTAATTGACTCAGTACAGTAAATCCATCAAATAATGAATACTCAGATGTTTATATATCTACATGTACACTCAGTAGTATCTTTGATTGTGGAGATTGTTGTTCAGTATGCAGATTTGACTTTCTCTCAGTATTCCTCAGTATTCCTCTTCTCTGTCTTTTCCAATCCTCTTTTCCTCTTTGATATATCCTGTCGTAAAACCTTCCCTGGTGTTAGCAGTGTGTGATTGTTGTTTGGTCTTACTGACTGTCACTGGCCTCCTGTACTCCAAGAGAGTCTCTCATAAGAAGCTTACCTTAGGCTGCTAATAGACTTTACAGAGGTGGAGCTATTTTAGAATGGACAAAGAGGAAAAAAAGAGAGAAAAAAATGAGAGAGACTCACATAAAGACCAAAGGAAGGATACAAATCAAGTCCAAGTGTTGGAGAGTGTATGAAAACGACTTCCATGTGTGCCTCATCTTTCTGGATTTCTTTACTGAATTTTGCAAGAAACCTCCGTGCTGCATCATTCCACTAATCCATTCCTGTGTGCAACTGCTGTGGTGTAACTGTGAGAGGTCACAGCTTACAAATTAATCAACAAAGAAGGCATAAGAGGAGAGGAGGGAGAGAACTTCCCAAGCAGCTGTAGGACTATTGAGCCCAGATCTATGGATCTGTAGTGAGACTTACACAACAATGTAGGATGCCTATTACAGGTTAGCTCACTTCATGACTCTCAAAAGGTTATACTCTCGTGGCATCTAATCTGTACCATCCACACCTGTTGACAAGAAAAACTGGACTTAGTCTGTAGGTCTTTGGATAGACCTGTCTGTATTAAGGCTGACACCTACTGAACCAGCAAGAGGGATACATGTGAAGATGGACCATCACAGCTCTGCATCCTTAATCAATGTAATGTATCTTTACTTACTTAATTATAATTTCTTCTCTGATCCACCTGCAGTATTTAGGTGTGTAGCGTCTTACGGTAGAGCAAAGCAAGGACACAGGAGAGACATGACGAAGGAAGGGAGGAAGGAAGTGAGAGATAGGTTTGGCAACGACAGTGTGTAAAGCCAAACCAGAGCTGGACTAACCATAGTAGCTTTTGTAAATTTAATTTTGTGTCAAGTTTGAATGAATCATATGTCACATTAAATTCAATGAAAGAGAGAAACTTGAAGTTAGAAGGTGTAGGGTTGCTGTTCTAGTAGGAAAATAGGTGTCTGAATATGTCCTTTCTTGACACTTTGTCAGCTTATTCAGTGAGCTAAAAAGAAAAAAGTGGTATATAGACAGGTTGGGTTCATCTTAGCTTCAGTAGTTGTCTCTCAAACACAAAATATAGACATCTTTGACTAGTTTTTTATGTTTTTCTTATTTCTGCACATGTAAACCTTATATAGTAGTAGTAGTAGTAGTAGTATAGTAGTAGTAGTAGTAGTTCATTCATCATTGTTTCATTTGAATACACTATGTGAGGTCAAATGATTAAATATTATAGAAAGATCCTAAAATGAAAATAGAGTATAAGAACATTGCTTTTTCTTCTCTCCTCTCAATTTAATCATCTGTTATATCCTTAAATTTACCTTGTGACTTTCTGGATCGTAGTTTGTAAAATGCTACTTACATGTTTATTTTCTGCAAATTTTTACAGGACATAAGGATCTGACTTTGACTTCCACCATTGGTATTTAGCTAGTATCAACCTGTTTCTAAGTCCTTAGGCCAAATACAGGTTTATCCTGCAGTGTTATCGTTGCTTCCTAAATTATCTTCTGAATCATTGTAATCCAGTCTGTGTTATTTTCATGGTTCCACAGAACTGTATCAGGGAATCATGGAGTCTTGCTGACAAGCGAGGGGAGCTGAGTAATTAAAAGGAATTAGTCAAGGATCAGAGGTTACGGCTTTACATTACATTAATGCTCAATTTCCTGTAGTGGATACTTCTATTCTGAACTTGACATGCTGACGGCTGCTGAACACTAAATGACCACAATAGAAAGCATGTCACTATGTTAATCAAAGGGACATGAAGGTTGCCAAAATATTTTCTGATCTAACTCAGTGAATTCAGGGTTTATTTACACCAAACCAGATTGTTGGTAAGACGTTTGTCACATCCTCCTGAAACACTGTGATCCAGCCCCTGGTTTTTTCATCGGTCCACAGAACGATATCAGAGGTGCTAGGAGTCATGAAGGGCGACTGACAACCAAGCTAAGTAATTAAGAGGAATTAGTCCAGGGCCAAAGGTAGTGACTTTAACATTAATGATAGCTGCCTGCTAATGCTCTAGTGAACTCAGAAACTGTTTACAATAAATCGCATCATTTCCCGAATGTGGCTACCCCCTGCTGACCATTAGAAATAATGCAGATGCAGGACACCTCTGTGTTGGCTTCCCTGCACAGATCTGGTCTGTTCAGTAATCATACTGTCAAGGGTTGGAACAAACACTGAATGAAACTACTCTGATGTGGAATGCATTTAGTATTTGTGGCAAAGGGGAAAAGCCATTAGTCACTTAAACTGGCCCCAGCGTCCTTTTCAACAGTTTGCATTCCCTGATTTCACGGGAACAGAATTGTTTTAGATTTGTGATCACTTGTCCTAGAGACTTCTCTGCATTTGATTTTTCAGTTTCAGCTTGTCTCTTGTCCTGGTCAAGCTAACAGGCTAGCAAGCTAACATTAAATTGCTCAGCCGAAGTCATGAGTACAGCCAGAGCAACTAATCCCATTAAGCAGCTGACTAATCTTTGACTGTCCCACACACACATTAATACGGAGATACCAACCTACATGCATACAAACAAGGCAGTCATCCGAGTTCATTTCAGTCCACGTTAGTCTTATCATTGATTTTTTTTCAGGAGAGGGAGTCAAACAGCTTTGTGACCCCATGACCCTTTCCTGTCAAGATGGTTTAGAGTTCCTGTGTGTGTGTGTGTGTGTGTTGAGTCACAAAGATTAAAGCATGTTCTTCTTGTCCCTCTTGTACAACTCTGTAGTACTGCCATGCAACACTTAGAGAAGGTAGACATGATGATTTGTTAAGACAGACAGTGGAGTAGTTGTAGTTGTTTGATTGTTGTATGATTTTCACCCTCAGTATGTTTACATCCGGCAAAGTATTTAAAAATCATATGGCTATAAAACTTGTTTTTCAAGTGAATTATATATATTTTTTAAATGAGCTTAGTAATTAATATTCAGTATAATTTAAAGCTATTCTAGGTCTATGTCCAGGTCCACTGAAGCTGTGTACTATATTATCGCTGCGTTATACAGTATTTGTATGGATGTTTGTTAATACAGCTCATACAGATACCTACTTGAAAAAAGCTAAGCTAAACCCCCTACATGCCTTTATGTTTTCTTTATATGACACATTACTATTATTAATATTTAGAGAACAATGTTCAGGTACTGCTGTGTCTGTGTTTTGCCACATAGTGGCACTGTATGCATGTTAAACATGCCAACATGTTGTTGCGCATGTTTAACTTGACACTCCACTTTTGCTGTGTGTCCCTGAAATAATTATTGTACGCTATTATATATATATATAATATATATATATATATATAGATATATATATATATATATATATATATATATAGAGAGAGAGAGAGAGAGAGAGAGAGAGGGAGAGGTTCACTCATGTGGAACCTGAATACACAGCTGGTAAAGGCTGATTATGTGACCATATTTGAAATGTTAATGTATGGAGTCTTTTTTCATTGGTTACTATGTAGACTGAAGGGTCCACCATGATTGGTGAGTAGTGGTGAATGTATGAGGTTAGCACACACACATACACACAGCGTAGTTATTTCTGTGCTGGCTGACCTACTAATATTAACATGTAGTACATGCCTGCTAGGCTCATGATGTTGCATCCTCTGACGTTCTCCACCCCTCCTCTCTCCATCTCTGTCTCTCTCTCTTTCTCATTCATTTCTTCCTCCTTCCTTTTTTCTCTCTGTCTTTTGTCCTTTCTTTATACTTATAATGTAATTTAGTCGCTCTATCTTTACCCTAACACTATATTTCACGAGCCATATGAGCCAGAAACCCTGTGGCTATCCCAGATGTATGAATGTGTGTGTACATTGGCATGAACACACATTAACAGGAACTCCATCTGTTTTCCTTCCAACCACAGGGGGACACATATAGCTAGTCTCAGGACAGCTAGCTTATCACACGAGCCAAGACTTTTTCTTACAAACATAAAATAACTTATTTTATTATTATTTTATTCTCCTTTTCTGTTGAACCTGTATTCACCTTATATGAGACATGTCTGAGGTCCATGTTTAATGTTTATTCGACATAAATAGAAGAGTAGCCCGAATGCTTGAAGAGTTATGTTCAAGATGTGCAGTACAAAAACTGAAACTAACAAACAAGTACACTCAAAACAAGACACACACAAGAAGATCTGCTGTAAAATCTGCCCAGAAAAAGTTCATTATAAATGTAAATGTGTATCCAATCATGTAGATGACAGGGGTACACCCAAAGAGACCTTAAAAAATATCAGCACACCTTGAAATATTACTAAAAAGCTTCATGAATTTCCTCCATGAACCTCCTGCATGTCCTGTCTAAATAAATAACACTTCCTCAACATTTGGCGAACACACGGTTAATACACTCAACATGGTTAATACATCAATGATTCATTCATTATTAATGCATTACACACAAAGTATTGCATATGTAAGATGCCAAAGGTTTTTGGAGATGAAGTACCTGCTGTGCTTATAATAACCTTTCATGTCATTACATTATTTAGGACTTGTCTACCTGCATCAGCTTCTTGACTTAATTGGCTCCTCCAGGCCTCTTATCTGTGTATATTTTGTCTGTGTACAGATAGAACAGCTTCTAAAAATAACTTCTTATTATTGATTAGCAGCTTTAAATGTAACTCGAGACATAGTCTTGGTTTGTGACTTGATTACTTTATCAGTAAAGTTACGAAATGACTTTAGAGACCTCTGAATAGTATCAGCTTCTCTCTCTCTCTTCCATCCTTTCAGTATTCATCCTCTCATTCCCCATTGTTGACCTTAAATCACCCTCTCTTCCCCCTTGCTTCATGCTCTGCTTTCTCACACATTGTTTCCCACTCTCTGTCTTCTTCTCTCGTGCTGCGTTGTTTGTTTTCTGTTCGAGGTGAGAAGACAGAGACAACCACAGAGAGGCTACTGTGTGTGTTTGCTTCTGTGGGTCTGTGTGTGTGATGGTCCAGATGGACCAGACGTCAGCATCAAGAGCCACGGATGAAGAGTGTGCTTTGACTCGTTTGACTTCCTCTGCCCTTTATCTCCCATAAGTCCTCTCCTCTTTATAGACGCTGGAACCTTTTTTTGTATCAAAATCATTCCGTTTTTGAAGAAAGATGACCTGGATGACTGAGAACCTTCACAGAACAAGATCATTCAGGTTTTCAAATAGATTGTGTCTGTTAGTTCAGCTTCAACTGATCTGAATGCAGTAGACAGCAATCCTTTTATCACTATCCCTCCCACCAAGCCCAGGAGTTGAAACACAGTAGCAGGAGCTGGTTGCCATGTGAAAGTGCATGCCTTATAGGGATTGCCTGGTTTTCAATCAACCCAAAAGGGTATGTTACCCCGCTGCTCTTCAATCTTCACTGTAGCAGCCCACACTGACTACAAACTACAAAGTAGTCTCCAGCTCTGCCACCTGTATGCTCAGGACAATCCAGACTTTTCTCGTCTGTTGTTCCCCGTTGGTGGAACGTCCTACCAGTTTCTACCAGATCAGGGGCGTCCCTCTATACCTTCACAAACCTCCTGAAAACCTCCTCTCCAACATTCTGAATCTATCCCACTCTACAACTCACTTGATTCCATGTGAGTAGTACTTGCACTAACATGTCCTAGTCACACTGTAACTTGATTGTTAGCATGTAAGCACACAGTCCTGGCTGATTACTTAGTAATGTAAATGGTGATTTCCAGAGCTGTAATATTCTGTCTCAGAGTATTATAAACTACTGTGGAATGTTTTAGACTTCCTGCATCATATTTCATGTCTCGCTGGTATTTGAAGCAAGACTGTTGAAGCAAACTGGCAAATCTGTGACATCTCAGTCAGTGTGGATGGGACTCTCTACTTTGTGATAGAGCTAGATATGTGCATTTGTTTATTAAAGTTTTCTCGTGCTGGTTCAATGGGAACGTTCTGCTACTCTACTGATGCCACCTGTTGTTTCAGTGGCTCAACGCCAAAGTTGTCATGCCGCCACCAGAACAATAACAATGGTTTTATTCAAATATAAATTAAACAAGTCATCCCAGCGTGTGTGTGTGTGTGTGTGTGTGTGTGTGTGTTTGGGAGATCATTGCTTTTGTTCACTCAGTCACTCTTTTTTTTGTTTTCCAAGACATTTATTTGGCCTTTTCAAGCTTTATTTGATAGAGACAGCTGAAGAGTGACAGGAATAAGGGCCGCAGTCAGATTCGAATCCTGGGCCCCTGCAAGGTCTGAGCATGTGTACATGGGGCGGATGCTCTACCAACTGAGCTATACGACACCCCACTCAGTCACTTATCATGCCTTTCTTCCTCTCTCTCTCCACCAATGTTAGATTTGGTAAATTCAGCCTTCACTAGCCCGTATAATACTGAACCTTTACCCCCTGCTCTTTACTCTGAGTGTGTGTTTTGGTGTATTATTACACAAAGCAGAGCATACCTGCTGCATGTAGAAAGAGAAAGAGATGTGGGGGGGGGGGGGGGGGCACACACATTTTTCATCTTCCCTCCACCTCTGTGTGCAGGTCTCTCCCTCTTTCTTTCTTTCTTTCTTTCTTTCTTTCTTTCTTTCTTTCTTTCTTTCTTTTTGTCTCTCATTGATCTCGCTGTGGAGAGAGGCGGGCCAGTGGAGGCAGTGGAGCGAAGAGAGGCAGAGAGAGGGAGAGAGAGAGAGTGTAGCGATAGAAGGAGAGAGGCACACACTCACACAGATAGAGTGAGTAAGGAGGACTGGGACTGCTACTGCAGAGGAGGACAAGAGAGACTACATCCATACTGACACACACATGCTGATAATAACAACACACTGAAAACACAAACACGTGCTAACACACACACACACACACACACTGACACACATGCAGACAGTGACCATGTTGGTCCCTGCATCCTGACCAACTATGAGGATTACACAGATGAAGATGATGATGAAGATGAGAGCCATGAAGAGTGAGAGAGAGAGGACGCCAGCCTGTCACAGCTGAGGACCGTAGCCAGGCGGTGGGGGGTGGGGGGTGGGGGGTGCGGGGGGACGGGGGGGGCCGGGAGCGGGTGGGGCGGGTGGTGTTTGTGGGGGGTGGTGGGGGGTGTGCCGGCAGAGTGACGGGATTGTGGGACAGGATGGAGCGCGGTTGATGGAACACATGCATGTGTGTGTGTGTGTGTGTGTAAGTGTGTGGATGTGTGTAAGCGTGGAATGTATGTATGAAGACTAGGATGCCCCCCAGCGCGGGACCAGCTAGCTAACGTTAGCCACATGTTGTGCCACTGCAAAGTAGCATGCACCAACAACACCATATCTCTGATGTTTGGATGCAAGGTAGGTAGAGAGCTTTGTGTGTCTCTGTGTGTGTATGCCTGTTTGTGTGTGTCTATCTGTGTGTGTGTGAGAGAGAGAGACATGCAGCGGGTAGAGGTAAAGTAATGGACAGTGAGAGAGACACTGACTAAGGCAAAATGTGCTGAGAGAGAAAAAGGAAGAGGTAATGACTAAGCTTGTCAAGGGACTCTGGGTTGAGGTAAACTAAGGTGAGAGTTAGTAGCCAGCAGAAGAAAGAAAGGGAGGGAGACAGGTCCTAACTGTGTATATGTGTGTGTGTGTGTGTGTGTGTGTGTGTGTGTGTGTGTTTAGAGATGGAGAGAGAAAAGCAGATTTGTGTTCTGTCTGATTTTGTATTGCTAACTCTTCATGGTAATGTGCACCTCATGTATCTCATGCTTCATGCTTACAATAACCCAAAACAAACAAACCAAACACTTGATCTGCCATTCACTTGAAGTTTGGTGTCCACAGTAGTCTCAGGTTAAGAGTTTTTACTGCTAGATGCCACTAAATCATACACACTGATCCTCTAAAGAGAAATATTTTGATACAGTTCATTTTGAATTCCTTTTAATAAAAGTGTTGGCAATGAGAACTAATATTATTTTGATTACTGACTACGCTACTGTCACTTTTTAGCTGGCATTAATTATTAATGGTTTAGTCAGTGTGCAAAATCAAAAAGTCCCAAAGATGACATACAAATCTGACATTTGTATTATTGTCAAAATAACTGAAGCTTCATTTTAAAGAACTAAATAGAAACTTAACTTGACTTAAAGGTCTTTTAGTCAATTTTCAACTCAGAAACTATTGAGGTTTGATATTTAGTCACATGATCTCCATGTGGCTTTATTTTCACTTTTATATGCAAGTTATCTGTGTAGCTCACTGAGTGGTGGCACAGTGGTGCAGTGGACAGAGTAGCATTGTTTCAGGATCATGGACTCAAATTTGGTAGCCAGATAAGCCCTGTGGTCCAAGGATGTGAAGGTTTAAGTCAACTGGAAGCTCTGTATTGTACATACAGTACAACACTGTGGACTTGATTTACAGGTATAAAACTAGACAGATAGGTCTCATGTGTTCCACGTTATGTGTCTCTCTTTGATTGATTCAAAATAAGATTCCTCTGCATCTGTCTTCTGAGCCAAAGTCATTCTATTATGAATGTGAATGTGAACTGCGGCCTCTCGACAGGTCTTTGGCACCCCTAACCCATTATTAAATGAATAATATATAGTTTATAATATAATATAAATGACCATATCCCTTACGGGTGTGCCACCTTTGTAATTACATAACATCAGGCCATGTTAAGTGAATGAGCTGAGGCTAAAATTGGTAATCATCATCTTGCAAAGTACTCTGAAACTGAAAATCAACACATGAAATATTAAAGTTCCACCCAAGTGCTTAAGGAGCTGTGCCTTTGATGTGCAGCAACTGTTGGTACACTGTGCTGCATCTTTGAATAGCCATAAAACACAGAGCTAACCTAAAAATGGCTTCATAAATGGGTCTATATACTTAATATATAATAGTCCGGTAAAAACTGGACATGAGATCAATACATAGAGACACACAGGAAGAGAATGGCAGCGTGCTTGTTTTGGAAATGTTCCTTTTATTCACCAAAAGATGTGAAGCAGTCACTTAAATGGTGTAATTTTACTTGAAGCGAAGAGGAGGGTGTTTAGCTTCCTGTGAGAAATTCATGCACTGTACTATAACATAACAAGCTATATATAGTACCATTGTATGCTGTTGTCTAATTCATCAGTTACTCCATCATAAACAGTATAGACTCCACTTCTGTCCTATCAGATCACTTCATCATGACGTTCAATAGTCAGGAAGGCTGGAGCTACTGAGAGAGAACACAGAGAGAGTGTGACAGTGTCCTCTGCAGATGAAGCTTGAGAGAGACTAAGGGCCTGTAGATGAGCTTTTTGTTTTCATGCCAGGAATGGCTTGATGGTTTGAGTTTCGACCACTCAAAGTGTTTTTACACTTCAACATGCAGACTGGAAGGGATCGAACTGGGGATCGAACCACCGATCATCTGATTAGTGGACGACCCGCTCTACCTCCAAGCCCCCTTGATCCACCTTCACCTGTGTGTCAAATTAGTTCAATTTTGGCGGCATCTTTTGCTCCTTGAAATATTTGAACCTAAACTCAACTTTAGCAGTTAGCTAAAAGTCAGCAGTTAGTAGTCAATCACTAGTGTTAGCTTTGGCATACATCAATAAACACAATTAAAGTTACAATTGAATTGTAATTGTATAACATGGCAAAAGAGAACACTGGTGCATACCCAGTGTGTCTTGAGTGGAAGATAGACATTTTAGTCATTCTCAGTAGCTGGTGTAACTTCTTTGATCCACAGTCACTTATGCAACATTTATGACTGTCTATTCAAACAGGGGAAGTAGTTCAGTGTTCGGTTGGGTCAGTAAAGTACCCACTACTGAACCCTGCTGACCTCTCTTGAGGATGTCTCCATGCCCTTATAGTGTCAGCATCAGGCAATGTTACCAGTGGAGTGATAGTGTAATGCAAAGTACATTATGTAATGTAGTGTTTGTATTGTGTCTGTGTGAGGCGCAGCCAGCTGTCCGGACATGCTGTTCATCAGTGAACATGATAGTGTTTACAGTGTGGCGGACTGTAATTAGCTCTAAAAGTGTGACCAAGCGTCACCAAATCCTTGGAGTGACACAGCAAAATGTAGCCGTATACATAAATAGACCATCAGATATTACATGCTATGATAATGTTGATTCTGGGTAGTTATGATTACAACTACTAAATATTGGTATGCTATGATATGTCACAGGAAATGCAAATGTAAAGCAGTTCATTCATCACCATTCAACTTACGTATGTCTATTTTTCTTCATTACACCTTTGGACTGATAGATGGACACCTTGTAGTAAATGACTTTGAACATCTCATTCTGCTAAAAAGAATTCATGTTTTCTTCCAGAGTAGTAGTGTAAAGTTGAAGCATTTAACCACGTGACAACAGGGGTTATGGGGAAAGAGACTAGCATTACACAGAACAGGGGAAGGGGGACTACATTTTATATACATGAGGATGAAGTGCATTAATTTTTCCTTGTTAACAATGTGTCCATTGCTGAGGCTGTTAAAGTGCCTGAGAAGATAAATCAAACACCTCAACTAGGTCAGACATTTCAACACATTCAAAACAGATGAATGTTCTCTAGTTCTGCTCAGGTCTGTGTGTTTTTACTGAAGACACTTCACTGACTGAGGGAGCTTCAGGTTTTACAGCTTCTGCTAGCTTACACGTTTCAGATTAGTTGTTTTTTTATGACAAACTTTCAACATTTCAAATGACTTCATCACTTTCTTAGGTGAATGTCTTACTTTGTCAGTTAAGTTATGCTACTTCTTCGTATGACATCTGCTCTTAAATAATTCATTTCCTGTTGCTGTACTTTCTATTTATACTTCTAAGAACACTACAGGTGTTTTGTTTGCCTTAGTTTATGTGATGTAATGTTAAATTATGTGGTTAAGTTCATAAAACGTCTGATTTTATCTCCCTATAAACTGCAAATGGCCTGTCCAAACGGAAGTGCATAACTCAGTTAATGTGACCTTGTTTTCTGAGTAACCCTGCAACATTCAGTTATATTACATCACCAGACAGTATTAGGCACGTTCAGAGAGAGGATAAAACAGGAACAAAGGCAAACCGAGGCACAACACTGGATATTTACCATCAGAGATTTGTGGGGACTGAATAAGATATTACAGTTCAGAAAAGAAAATGTACATTATTACTGCTTTGTTCCATTTGCTCTCCTTTACAATAAACCATTTGTCACTTTGTCATTGTTGCTAAATGAATCTGGTCATCAGCTGTTTTCTGATCTTCTTGCTTTGGCAATGTGTACTTTTGTACTTCATGCCAATTAAGCAAATGTGAAGGATGGAGAGAATAAAAAAGACATGGAGAAAGAGAGAAAGATGAAGGCACGTGTGTGTGTGTGAGAAGTCCCTTACGGCAGAGGATCCCCTGCTCTTTCATATCTCACCAAGCGTGACTAACACCTGGCTTTTAGTCACACACACACACACACACACACACACACACACACACACACACACACACACACAGATTCAAACTAACACATAGACATGTACGAGGATGCTGAGTCTGCTCCCATTCTAGTCACGTCGCTTAGGCTATGCAAGACTGGCTGACACACTAACGCATGACGGCAACAGTGTGCACACATGTGTCTCTGTGCCAGTGTTTACGTTTCTATATCCTAGTGTGTGTATGTGTGTGTGTGTGTGTGTGTGTGTTAGTTATCTGGAGGCACAGTCCTGATTAGGAATACTGGGTTGCTCATCTACCAAACAGAAACACACACACACACACACACACACACACACACACTAGGATATAGAAACAGACATATTTGGTGTTTCTGTCCATTCATGCATTCATTTATTCAGAGGTGTTCTTGAGCCATGTGAAAATCAAACGCCAAATATAGGATTGTAGCTCACTGTGTGTGTGAGTGTGTGTGTGTATGTGTGTGTGTATGTGTGTGTCAGCGCAGAGGGCAGTAGCAGCAGTGTTGTGAGAACAGTGTAAGCCAGGGTCTCTTCAGGGTCTTAGTGCCTGATAGTTTGAGTGCTGCTTTTGTGAATATTTTGAGACATTTCTGACTAATTGTGGCGCGTGAATGAAACCATCAGAGTGAGAGGCAGAGAGGAAGTGAAATGTGCTGAAGGTCATAAGACGGGTTCAGATCAGTTTATTTTGTCAGAGCTCCCAATCAGTGTAAATGAGGTTAAAGCATGCAACAGGGGAAGCAGGGGCACAGCGCATGCTGCCATGTCTGTATGAATTTGCAGGAATTAGCTGATAGTGTTCTGCACTGGTGCTCTCCTGTGCAGAGCAGCCACCCACTCGCTGCCCCAAAACACAATTCTTCCAACAGATTTCGCATCTTGTTGCTGACCAAGATGACAGCTGCAGCATACGATCAAATATAGTGACAGTGCTTTAATGTTTCACCGACATGGCTCTCTCTGGTAAGCGTTACAGATTGATCACACATCTTGTAAAGTCTTTTGAATCAAGGGTACTTGAGGTTTGTTGCTAAATACTTTATAAAGAGTGAAGTACTAATAAGAGTGTGAAGAGTCTGAGCCTGAGAACAAATAGTTTCAATTTCTCTCATGGGAAAGAAGTTTAATTAAGACTGTGGGCTGTGTAGTTAATGATTCAGAGACAGAGCGGAGCTAATAATAAATCACATAGGCACACTTGTTTTAGTAGTTTATTAGGACATTGTATTGACTTACATTCTGTCACTTGCCCCAACCTTAACCATTACCAGTGCATGCCTCCAACCCCTATCTTAACCTTAACACTAACCTAATTCAAACCTCTTTGAACTAAATGCTTAACCTTGTTGGACCGAGCTATTCATCACCGCTAAGACTCAGGGAAGTCAGCTTTGGTTGTCTGTTGGCTACGTAGAGAGCTAGCGAGTCAAATGCCAAAAGGTCAAGTGTCATATTAATGGGGCTGACTGTGGCATTGCCTGGCTCTCTGTAGGGGAGGTGAATCTATCTCTTCTCTTAGGCTGTAGGTTCAAGATGTGTGTTCCTGGTATTTAACTCAGCCTTGCTTGTTGAATTCTCAGCTTTCCGTGATACTTCCCAATCTAAACCTTACTCCAGTTCATTAATGACTTTTCGATTTATGACTTCAACCTTAAAACAGCCTACTACCCTGCACTGATGTATAAAATGTATATAAAAATGACACATTACCTTGATTGAGCTGTTGTAGTTGTATCAAGCTCTCAGAAAGTATCCCTTCAGACTTTTCCTTCAGCTTGCTGTACATTTACACAGGGAACGGGTGGAAACGGGCCAGCCCCTCCGCCATCACGACTGATCCAATCCCTTAAATGCACCTTGGTGAGACGAGGAGCTGAGAGCGAGGACACACAGGTGTATCCTATGCAGAAGTCATTTATCAAGTGGCATGGGCATGATGTAAAAATGCTGCTCCTCCACATGTGGCACATGAGCGCTTCGGCATGATTGACTACCTAATTAACAAGCTTATCCCCACCAAAATGAAATCATCCTTTATTCACACAGTTTATTCTCACAGTGCTTACTTTGGAGTGTTGTGTATGGAGATCTGCACATTTACACATTTACATGTTGGTGCAATATAATGTGCTACCTTGCGTGTGATAGATCGAGCATGTTAGGATATAGAGAATACTTGGAAGTGTTTATTTTACAGTACAAAAGACACACACACATTCTTACACAGCATGGTGTATTATTGTGTACATAACAATAATGGAAGTAAATATATAATCCTAACAGATAACACTGTGTCTCTTCCTCACATGTCTCTCACATCCTCACGACAAGGAGCTAGGATGTTAGGAAAGGAAGCAAGTAAGGGAGGTAAGGTGTTATCATAATGAAAAGCACCCATGGTCCGCAGTGTTGCACCACCATGACTCGTTCATGTTTATTGTACAGTTTGTGGCCACACTTGGATTGTGAGCGGAGGTTGATCCTCCACACCGCTCCCTTTGAGAGTCCCTTTAAACTTGAGTTAAAGTGAAGCTCTAAGTCCAACAGCTACACTGAGTCATCTACATTCTATTTGGTTGGGTTTGACTGCACTACATTAGCTGTTTGAGTCTGAGCTGAAATTACACTGTTATCTTGGTGTTGATATGATCAGAGAGGCAGCATCCCATTTGTCTCGAAGCTTTGCATCTCTTTATCAGTAGCTCCTTTCCTGATTGGAATGCACTTAAAAGGTAAAAGGAATGAGTGATAAAGGATTCACCTCATCAGTGTGCTTCCTATGAATGATCCTCTCAGCTGCTCAGCTGCACACCATCTAAGCACAATGTCACAGATTCACAGCTAGCCTAGGTCCTGCTGTCCCTCCTTCATCTTCGCTGTCTCTCTCCACTGTGCTCTGTCCAGTAAACACAGCAATAAAACATGTGAGGGCGAGGGCAAAGGAATGTGGAATGAGATAAGGGAAAGGAAATAGTTAAGAGTTACTCTTGTCTAAGATGTAGATTAAAAGAGGCATGAAGAAGGTATAGAGCAATGAAGAGAAGAGAAAGAAAAGAATTCCCTGAGGCAGGCTTACTGTCCAAAGTTTTGTGTCTCATTTCGCCTATAAACTTCTGTTTTACCTCCACTGTGTGTGTGTGTGTGTGTGAGTGTGTGTGTGTGTGTGTGTGTGTGTGTGTGTGTGTGTGTGTGTGTGTGTGTGTGTGTGTGTGTGTCTGTCTGTCTGTCTGTGTCTGTGTGCATTCACGTATGTACAATGCAGAAAGCTCAAGAAACAATTATTACCATGTTGGGTGTACACCTGGACTGCCCCATGTGCTTACACAGGAAAAACTGCACAATGAAAACATCTCATTACACATGCATGCGTGCAGACACACACACTTTGCTCTGCTCCTTTATGCTTTCACGCTTTCTTTTCCAGCTTGACTTTGTCTTCTAACTTCTCTCTTCTTCTGTCCCTTCCTTCCTGCTTACCTTCCTCTGCCTCATCTTCCCAACCATCTCCATCTCCATCTCTTTCCTTCACATTTCCTCTTGTTCTGCTTCTCTCTCTTTCTCGGTTTCCCCCTCTTCCTCCTCCTCCTCTTTCCTCACTATAGAAGTATCGGTATCAAGAAGAGGACGGGGCATCACCGGGTGCCCCGACACTCCATCAACACCCCTGCCATCAGCACCCAATGGGAGTAGCCAGAGAGCTGAGGGACAGGGGGACCCTGGGGAGGGAAGGGAGGGAGGGGGGGACCTGGAGGAGAGAGGGAGGGAGCACTGGGACCACGGAGAGAGAAAGGGAGCGGTCACTGGGGAGGGATGGATCTCTCAGTCGCCACCCCGGTGACCTACGGGGCGCGGAGCTTGTTCAGGTGGCGGAGCGGCAGCTGTCTCAGATTCAACACGTTCATGGATACATCACTCACACACACATCACACCTGCTCAGGTAACTTCCTCTGGATGTCAGTTTCTGTGGCTTTACATCAGTATATCAACAAACCACACACACACACACACTGTCAATCTGTTCTCCATCACATCTGCTCACTAACGTTGTCTACCTGTTTTAAAAGACAAACATGGCTCAGGACTCTCCTTCATTCATAGGCCCATTGAATCATCTTTGAAACATATTCATACATAATTAAAGACTTTGAGGTACAGTCTCAGTTGATCATAACTGAAGCTGCCTGTGTTTCACTGTCCAGTGTTAGCGTCTGTAAATCAAATTGGGACTGAGAGTATGCTCCAAATCCCAACACTGTTTATGTACTGTTTATGCATTTTGAGGGAAGTGGTATTGCTGTCTAGATTATGTTTGGTGGAAACATACAAGACACTCTGCAGCACAGGGCTCACATCCCATGTGTGGTTATGTTTCGGCAATAAAAAGATTGTGGTTTAGGTTTTGGTGGTTTCTCATCCCCCATTTCTCGTCACACTAAGGTGTACCACTTTTTTCTCCTAACCTTAATTCAATGTTTCAATGTATACTTAGACATAACGCCTTTCTAGTCTTCCGACCACTCAAAGCATGTTTACACTACATATCTCATTCACACATTCATACACTGATGGCACTGGCTGCCATGCAAGGTGCCAACTGCTCATCAGTTTGTGGAGCACATTCACACACTGATGGCACAGCCTTCAGGAGCAATTTGGGTTTCAGAATCTTACTGAAGGAGCCAGGGAGTGGACGACCTGCTGCAACTCCTGAGCCACAGCAACCGGCAAAATGTTGTTTAAAAAATGTCATCTGGGCAGCTTTACATGAACTTGAAACATGTATTTGCTGTTACAAATTAGTCGTATATAATCAGTGATTTTGAGAAGACAGAGTTGCCAATGATCACAGACATGGATACTTCTATGGGAACAGATATCATCATCTCAAAGAAGACAGGTTAGAGATACAGTACAAAGATTTTCAGCCAACAGCAGTGATGTGCGTCGTGACTGTTATAATTTATTCAGATTATGCTCTAATATCAGGTTTATTCCCACCAGCTTGTATTTTTGAAGCTTTTGTCTTTACATATGTTTGGTCAAGGTGGCAGAAGTACCTCCCTTCTAAGTTCAAGTACAGTCAGAAGTCAGGGGACCAGTTTCAATATGGCTCCAGAATTAGATTGTTTTTTTTTTTTAAGTCAAGGATACTGGCCTAAATTTCTTCCATGCACAAAGTCTTTCTTTGTACCAGGAGAATACTTTTGCAGAACCGTGCATGCAGGGATTCAGTGGAATGCTTGGCCCATTTTTTAGTAATGAGGCCCATTACTATCTCTGTTCTGCAGTCAGTGTGCGCCCGCCTGGCTCCTTCTGTCTTTGTCTCTCTTTCTTTTTTCCCTCTATCTCTCACATACATTTGCAGATTAGTGCTCACATCAATATACGAGCACCCCTCTGACCACACACACTTGTTTGGCAGGTGCACATGCACACACACACACAAAGACACACACCTCATTTTGCTCCATGATGTTGAAATTATGTTTTGTGTTCCCGTGTTCCCTGACTTGCAGGTTATATTGCTGTCTTTTAAATGATAGTTACAGTCTTTTTATTTGTGGAATCTAACAGAAGCAGGCCAATATTATCAAATTAAGCAAATTAAGAGTATCGTATTACTTACCACCACATCAGTTACATGGTAGTAAAGCAGGTGATCAAAGGGCTGTTAGTTTTTCCTCTGTATTTTCTGTCATTCTCAACCAAAAGCCTTAAGCCACAAGAGGCTTTACAGTATGATGCCCCCCCCCCATGTAGATTATCAATTAGTGTATCATTTAATTTAATCAACTCTTGTGTTGTCAGTAGTACCGTGTGTGTGTGATCGTGAGTGAGTGTGTGTGAGTGTGTGTGTTTGGATAAATTACGACTGCCTTCAGCGCGCTGCAGGCGGTCATAGCTGAGGAGTTTGTGTATTAGTTATGTATCAGTTACAAGTCATTATACACTCATTGGTTTTGTCTCTGCACTGACTCAGCCATCCGTCACCACGGGTTCACAAGTTTGTGGAGCATCCACAGACATCACTGTAGCAGCGCATGTTGTCACTGTGCAGAAGGATGTGTTGGTGTGTAGCTCCACCTTGTGGTTAGATGCCACCTTGCCATTTGTTCCAGTCACTAAACATTTCAGTGTGGAGGAGCTCGTGTGGGTGTTTTTATTAATACTTTTATAAACATATAAGCAGATAGATGATATTAATCTGATATATTTTTATCTATCCATCTATCTCTAAAGCTTTACATCCTTCATCATCTCTCTTCACAAACAGATCCATTTCAGCCACTCTTCACCTGTCTGATATCAAATCTGTGCTGGGGTGAATGTGGTGAGTGTGTGTGACTTGTCAGTATATTTGGGTATTCGGGTTATTTTGAGAACTCCTCCTTCCCAAATTGTGTGTGTGTGTGTGTGTGTGTGTGTGTGTGTGTGTGACCACAGGTGCTGGATCTAGCTGGTTTCTGTATGACAGATGGACCTGCCACCTTGTTCTCCCCATGTATATGTTCCCTTCTCTTCCTCTCTGTCTTAGCTTTCTCTCTCACACAAACACACATACACACACTTTCATTTGATTCTTCATTACACACTTCTGCACCAATAAAACCTTGTGTTGTGATCTACCAGACACACATATATATATATATATAATGTGGGTGTGTGGTGGTGGTGTGTGTGTATATATACTAGTGCTGTCAAAATTAACGCGTTAATTTTGGCGATTAATTTTAAACAATTAACGCGTTAAAAAAAATTAACACACTTAACGTGGTTTTGTTTACTTCCGGTGGCGGCTGACCCATAACCTTTGGTCACATGCGCGGTCAAACATCTATCCTGACTAAAGGAGAGTCTATGGCGGAAAGATGGATAAGGACGGACTTTTAGGGGGAACATTTCATTTTAAAAAGTTGTCCGACAGCTCGTTGGACAAAAACAAGGTAATTTGCACAGTTTGCAAAGCCGAATTTAAATTCCACAGAAGTAACACGACTTTAACATATCACCTCAAAGCAAAACACCCTGCTGAAATTACCTCCACGGGACCTCGCCAGTCTACACTACAGGAGTGTGGCACTCATCAGTATATTTCCTCATTCTGGCTTTTTTCTATTTGCACTGTGCATATGTGCTCCCTGAAATAATAAAAGTTATATCAATGATGAAAAATAGATCCGACATATAAAATCAATGTTAGTTCAACTTAAAATAAATCACTGTTTTATCATTGATCCAATATTGAATTAACATTATTTAAACCAATCCCCAGATAGCAGACCAACATTGAATCAACATTGAATCAACACTGAATCAACATTGAATCAACACTGAATCAACACTGAATCAACATTGAATCAACATTGAATTGTTGAATTGAATTGTTTCTCTTCTCAACATTGAACAAGCAAATAATTATCAGCCTTGATTCAATGTTATCTAGCCTTGAATATTCAACCTGAACAAAAATGATGATTCTGATAGAATTTCAACATTGAATCAATGTTGCCGTGCTATCTAGGTTAGGGTTAGGGTTAAAAACCAAAGCACAGTGACTGCACTCCAGCTACTTCATTTTAATGCAGTCACAGCCAGCTTTAGCTCAAGCTAATTTACAGATGATATGGTCCCACACTGGGGAAATCCATCTGTTAAAGTAGCTCATATACAAGGTTGATGATAAGTAAGAAATATATAGAAACAGTCATGAAGTCATGCTGGTGTCAAAGAGTCTGACAGCTGCTGGAATGAAGGACCTGTAGTTGTGCTCATTCTTACATGATGGGAGATGATGGATGTCAGCTTTGCTAATATCCTCCAACATCCCAGTTGTGTGTTATACAACATATATAATACAGTAGATACATTTAACTATATCAAATGACAAAACACAGACCCCAGATAAACTGAAGAACGCTGACTTGCCCATTTGGATTTTCCAAAAAAAGACCACAGTATTTTATCTGACAGTTTTTAGCTATGAACACATAAAATAAATGTTTTACAACCTGCATAGCTGTTGGACACTTTAATGAGTAGTGTGCTTTTGTAAGGCAGTACTGGTCAGTATGTTGGTGTGTGTGTTATACAACGCTGAGCTCTGTCTGTACATCGTAGGTAGAATCACCTGAGGTTCCCTTTGATGACGAGGTGTGGCCTCACCCAGAGGGAGAGAGACTGAATGAAGTACCACCCCCGCCTTTCTCCTCCCTCTATTCACAAAGCCACGCTTACTACCAGGTAACCCCACCTCTGAGTTTGTCGCATGCATCATAGCTTTGTTTGTGACTGATTTGTGGCATGATGTCGTTTCTCGTCCCTGATGTTCAGGTTGTATGATCATGCGTTCCTTTTTTAATTATTTGTGTGTTTTGTGAGAAAAGTTGTGAAATTCACAGACGTGATGCCTCCACACCTCACGGAAACATTTGAAAGTCTTCCATGTAGCATTTAAACATCAATAAATTAGGTAATAAGGCAGGCAACCTTAATAGGACAGTTGAAGTGCCAGAGGTCTCAGTGGCAGATGGTGCAAAGGATGGGAGCAAAACATTTTTATATTCTTAGAAGGAGACACAACTCGAGGGGAGGGAAGGGAGACATGTAATGTCCTTTTAAAGAAGCTTCATGGTTTCATTTAGAGAAACAGTGTTCTGCAAGTTCAATCTGCAAGTTTATGCTAATTATACCTTGTGGCATAATTCATTTTACAATGATTTGCTAATTATGGTGCCTTTTGAAATGGCAAATGGCATGGTAAATGCTACATGCTGCTTCTTTAAGCGAGCCGTTTTACAGCGTGCTGCATCTTTGCTTTGAGGTAAATAAATAAACATGAATAACTTCCTGCACAGCACTCATCTTCTGAAGCCAGAACCAAAACACTTGTGCATTTTCTGGTTTTGGTTCTTTGGACCGTGTTGACACAGAGCATGCTGATGCTGTGATTGCTGATGTCACAGTTTGTGTCTTTTTGCTCTGTACACATGGTCCAACATGGATGTGATGATTCCCCCTGTCCCCCAAAAATAATTTATTTTGGGATCTTGCTTATGTTAACCAGAAGAATTGAGACTCTTCACCCTCATTTGATTGTATTTGTTTAGGTGTAGATGTGGGTTGTAAGCTGCAGGGGGCAGTAGAGACAGAGGAATAACCATGCCATGCTGTGTGTGCCATAGACATATATAGTGGCAAAGTAGAGCGCAACCCTTAAGTTGCAGAGTGGCAGCACACGGAAAAAGCTGTGCAAGAGTATTCTTTTCCAAGGTTTTTAACTTGGAAACACACACACAGACTGCAGTTATAGCTGTATAGATATGTATGTTCATCAATGCCCCCCGTGGATATATGTTCATCAATGTGCACCCCCCTCTGTGTGTCTTTTTGATATATTCACACTGTTTATACTGCTATATCTACACTGTGAATATCTTTTTATATTTGTCGTATTTATACTGTTTATATTTGCTGTATTTTCTTTTATAATCTGTTTAAAATTGTATATATTTTTATATATATTTTATATATATATAACACACACACACACACACACACACACACACACACACACACATATTCAGCATTTCTCTCTCTCTCAAAAAACACTTTGTTATTGATTCTTTATGCAAAATATTCAAATTGGAAATACATTTTGGCTACGAATATGTACTTTACAGCTGTTTTGCAATGTATAAAGCATTAAATCAATAAAATAAATATACTTTATGGAACATTAAATAAGGCATAGAAAAACATAAATGTATCCTAAATAAACTATGGATCCAGCTGCTCTGCAAATGCTCTATAGTTATAGAACTAAATAAATTTAATCATAAGCATAAGCATCAATAAGGAATAAGCATCTTCTTGAAATCCTCACTCGCGACTGTATTAATGGGTTGCATATCTTTAGCTAAGAAATATCCAGTGGCAGCTGGTAGGCCCCGTTTACACGTACACGGGTATTTTAAAAAACGGAGACATTTCCCTTCGTTTGTATCTTTTACACGCAAACGGTGAATTCACCTCATATAAGTTTTAGGCAGCTGATGCGCTAAAAGTGCGACCAGTGTTTACCTTTCGCTATGACGATGATCATGGAAGCAAGCCGCCCATAGGCTTGGCGTAGTTATGATGGCGCTCCATGGCGTATTTATGCGGGTTGATGTAAATGAAAACTTTTTTGAAAACGATGCTATGTGCACGATGTTATTTTGGAAAGCAGAGGGAGGGAAATATTTGTTTCTCAACATACCCGGCTATGTGTAAACGTAGCCTAAAGTCTTGTGCCTCTCCGAACTTATCGGATAAGGAGTCGCATTAAACAATGTGTCTGTGATCGATGACTGAGTTTGCGTTGACGTCTTGCTGGTTGTGGCACTGGCCGCGTGAAATGGAATGTATTGCGCATGCGCGTCTCTCAGAAATTGTGTAATGAAAAGTGGAAAATAAATCGTTTAAACACGATTATATGATTTTTGAGATCGTTTGACAACAAAATCGAAATCGTGATCAAAATTCGATTAATTGCACAGCCCTAACATACATACACACACACACACACACACACACACACACACATATACAAAATACTGAACAAAACAATTTGGGAGGAAAACAACACAACACCTGCAAGCCTAGTCATCGTCACAGTCCTGCTTAGTCACAGTTTTCGTTTTTCGGTCCTGGTTTGCGTGCAGGAACACGAGCGCATCTACGTGCGCTGGGTGAAGGCTCGCCCGCTGTCGCGTGATGGTATTACCAGCGAGTGAAAAAATCCTCTCGCTTGGCGTGCTTGTCGCTGGGACAGCCAGGTAACGTTTACCTAAGGGCTGCAGTACTGGGATCAGCTGTTCCACCAGCTCCGGTGGCAGCTGGCACCGGAAATGCCACTACTAGCTGCCACTGCCACGAATTGAGCCAGCCCTCTCTCGACTAGTCGACGTCAAGCTCTAAACGTCATTGTGGCGTAGTGAAGTCGACTAGTCGACTAGTCTGTACAACCCCTAATACATATGTGTATATGTGTATGTGTATGTATATACACTACCAGTCAAAAGTTTAGACACACCTTCTCATTTCATGGTTTTTCTTTATTTTTTTCATGACTATTTACATTGCTGATTCTCACTGAAAACATCAAAGCTATGAATGAACACATATGAAATTGTGTAGTGAACAAAAAAGTGTGAAATTACTCAATGTTTTATATTTTAGATTACTCAAAATAGCCACCCTTTGCTTTGATTACTGCTTGGCATTCTCGCGATGAGCTTCATGATGTAGTCACCTGAAATGGTCTTCACTTCATAGGTATGCCTTGTCAGGGTTAATTTGTGGAATATCTTGCCTTCTTAATGGGGTTAAGACCATCAGGTGTGTTGTGCAGAAGTCAGGTTGGTACACAGCTGACAGCTCTATTTGACAACTGTTAGAATTCATATTATGGCAAGAACCAATCATCTAAGTAAAGAGAAACGACAGTCTATCATTACTTTAAGAACTGAAGGCCAGTCAGTCCGCAAAATTGCTAACACTTTGAATGTGTCCCCAAGCGCAGTCGCAAAAACCATCAAGCACTGCAACTAAACTGGCTCACATCAGGACCGCCCCAGGAAAGGAAGACCAAGCGTCACCAGATGGCGCCGTACATGGCCGCCTCGGTGGGATCGAGCGCCCTCGTTTGTTTTGTTTTGTTCGTAAACTCTGTCTTCTGCCAAGATTTAAGGATTTCTCTAACAAGAGAAGAAGTCCTGGACATGAAAGGAACAACTCCTGCCAGACTGATCCCCACTTTTCTGCTCCCAGAGGCAGAACGCGGCGACATACTGATCAACGCTACCCTTGGTATTGTTTACGCTCTGAAACGTCACCGAAGGCGCAAGAGGGGGAAACGTGCCGGGTCGCTCGTCCGCCTCAGAAAACGAGGTAACCGGCCCACGCTGCCAAGTCTTTTCCTCTCTAACGTGCACTCGCTGTGCAACAAAATGAACGAACTCCAGCTAACCATGGCGAAAAACAGAGACTTCCTTTTTTCCTCGGCGTTGTGCTTTACCGAGACCTGGCTGTGTGACAAGATCGCGGACTCTGTGCTCGACTTAGCCGGCTTCCAGCTGCTCAGAGCGGACAGTGACACAGCCCTCTCCGGGAAAAAGAAGGGAGGAGGTATTTGTTTTTATATCAACCGCGGCTGGTGTGTGGATGTGTCGGTGATTATAAGACATTGTTCCCCCGACCTGGAATCATTTTTCATAAACTGTAAACCCTTCTACTCACCACGCGAATTCGCGTCCTTCATTCTGGTCGGTGCATACCTGCCGCCCGGCCCCCTGGTTAAAGAAGCCCAGCGCGCGCTCGCAGACCAGATCATGAAAGTGGAGCGAACTCACCCCGATTCCCTAGTTATCATCCTCGGGGACTTCAACAAAGGAAATCTCAGCCAGGAACTCCTCAAATACAGACAATTCATTAACTGCCCCACCAGAGAAGGTAATACACTGGACCACTGCTACACCTCAGCCAGCAAAGCCTACCATGCTGTCCCTCGTGCAGCACTGGGACACTCTGACCATGCCATGATCCACCTGATTCCTGCATACAGGCAGAAGCTAAAACTCTGTAAACCTGCAGTGAGGACATCCAAACAGTGGACCAGTGAGGCTGTGGAGGATCTCAGGGCAAACTTGGACTGCACTGACTGGGAAGTGTTTGCTACTGCTACAAACAGCCTGGATGAGCTCACTATGGAGCTATTTTTGTCTCAAAAATAACCGTATACGCACAGAGAGTGATCTACAAATGTTCCTTGATTTGCACACGTGTTTTGCTATCCACAAATACAAATTTCTAATTTATAACTTGTATTTTGGTTTTTAGAAATATACGTGTATTTGTAAAATAATTTCACATTTGTAAAAACAAAAAAGCCATTTGTGAAACTGAAAATTCTGTTTGTGAAGCGTGATTCTGCAATCTGCATCTCTTTCCTCAGTTACGCATTTTTGAGACATTCCTGCCGAGATCCACACAGATCCACAAACAAATATTCGGGATTCACAAATGGCCGCCCTCCTCACCGCTAGGTGGCAGTGTTGTTCTCTGTGTACATTGAACGTTATATTTATTCAGCTTTCTGGCCGTAAAAACAACATTTCAAGATATATCTGGCATTGTCTGAGGACATTTCTAGCGAGAAATGTTTTAGTGTAAATGTTTTACTTTCTAAATCTATGCTGAATGAAAGCAAACTGTGTTTTATTTGTCTTCTAGTGATAATTTATCATCATGGTTACCATAACAACGGCGGCAGACTCCTCCGTCCATGTTCTGGATGTAACAGGGTTAGGCTGCATAGTGTAGCAGGTAAATACAGAACTCATCACGGTCGATCGGCCTCAAGGATTTAGACTCAGAACATGGATGTAATAGATCCATGCTCCGGAAAGCATTTAGCTGCTACACTATGGTAACCATGACGATAAATTATCGCTAGAGGACTAATAAAACACAATTTGCTTTCATTCAACATAGATTTAGAGAGTAAAATGCACATTTCTCGCTAGAAATGTCCTCAGACAATGCCAGATATATCTTGTTGTTTTTACGGCCAGAAAGCTGAATAAATATAACGTTCAATGTACACATAGAACAACATAGAACAACGCTGCCACCTAGTGGTGAGGAGGGCGGCCATTTGTGAATCCCGAATATTTGTTTGTGGATCTTTGCGGATCTCGGCAGGAATGTCTCAAAAAAGCTTAACTGAGGAAAGAGATGCGTGTGTGTGATAGAGAAGCGTGTGTGTGAATGGTGATCCACAAATGCAGAATCACGCTTCACAAACAGAATTTTCAGTTTCACAAATGGCTTTTTTGTTTTTACAAATAGGAAATATATTCTACAAATACACGTATATGTAAAAACCAAAATACAAGTTACGAATTAGAATTTGTATTGTGGATAGCAAAACACGTGTGCAAATCAAGGAACATTTGTAGATCACTCTCTGTGCGTTTACGGTTATTTTTGAGACAAAAATAGCTCCATAGCTCACAGAGGCTGTGACGTCGTACATCAGCTTCTGTGAGGACGCCTGCATACCAACACGTACCAGGGTGAGCTATAACAACGACAAACCCTGGTTTACAACTAAACTCCGAAGTCTGAGGTCAAAGAAGGAGGAGGCGTAGAGGAGTGGGGACAAATCAAATTCAAATCAAGGAGTCAAAAAAGTTGTTTTAGCAGGGCAGTGAGGGATGCTAAACGACTGTACTCAGAGAAACTGAAAGACCAATTCTCTGCTAACGACTCTGCGTCTGTCTGGAGGGGGCTCAGGCAAATCACCAGCTACAAGCCCAGAGCCCCCCCTCCACCAACGACCCCCGCTGGCCGATGACCTGAACAAGTTCTATTGCAGATTTGAAAAAGCAATTGGAAAGTTTGTAACACCCTCATGCCACCGTAGTCCCACTCACCTCCCCCACCACATCAACCATAACACCAACGATGCTGACTCTCTCCGCAGGAAAGGGAGGTCAACAAAGTGTTCAAGAGACAGAACCCCCGCAAAGCAGCTGGGCCGGACGCTGTCTCCTATGCCACGCTGAAGCACTGCGCTGACCAGCTGTCTCCGGTGTTCACCCCAATCTTCAACACCTCCCTGATGACATGCCACGTGCCAGCCTGCCTCAAATCCTCCACCATCATCCCCGTGCCCAAGAAGCCCAGACCATCAGGGCTGAACGACTACAGACCCATCGCCCTGACATCTGTGGTAATGAAGTCCTTTGAGCGTCTGGTGCTGTCACACCTCAAAGACATCACGGACCCCCTCCTGGACCCCTTGCAGTTCGCCTACAGAGCCAACAGGTCTGTGGACGACGCAGTTAACATGGCCCTCCACTTCACCTCCAGCATCTGGACCCCCAAACTCCTACGCCAGGATCTTGTTTGTGGACTTCAGCTCTGCCTTCAACACCATCATCCCGGCCCTGCTCAAGACAAGCTCTCCCAGCTGAACGTGCCTGACCCCACCTGCAGGTGGATCACAGACTTCCTGTCGGACAGGAAGCAGCGCGTCAAGATGGGAACGCAAGTCTCTGACTCCCGGTCCATCAGCACCGATCTCCTCAAGGCGGCTCCTTTCCCCTCTGCCTTCTTCCCTATACACCAACAGCTGCACCTCCAGTCCCCATCTGTCAAACTCCTGAATTTTGCAGACGACACCACCCCTTATTGGGCTCATCTCTGGTGGGGATGAGTCTGACTACAGGTGGGAAGTGGACAACTGGTGACCTGGTGTGGCCAGAACAACCGTGGAGCTAAACGTCTAAAGACAGTGGAGATGGTGTTGACTTCAGGAAGGATCCAGCCCCACTCCCCCCCATCACCCTGTGTGACTCCCAGGTCAACAGGGTGGAGTCCTTCGCTTCCTGGGCACCATCCTCCCCAGGACCTCAAGTGGGAGCTGAACATCAGCTCACTCATCAAGAAGGCACAGCAGAGGATGTACTTCCTGCGGCAGCTGAAAAAATTCAACCTGCCAAAGACAATGATGGTGCAATTCACACTGCGTATTGAGTCCATCCTCACCTCCTCCATCACCGTCTGGTTTGCTGCCACTGCCAAGGACAAGTGCAGACTACAGCGTATCAATCCGAGCTGCTGAGAAGGTGATAGGTGCACCACCTGCCGTCCCTTGAGGACTGCACACCTTGAGGCCCGTGAGGCGAGTGAAGAAAGATTGTGGCCGACAACTCCCACTCTGGACACCTCTGCTGCCAGCTGCTCCCCTCTGGCAGAAGGCTGCGTGTCTATCAGGACCAAAACCTCGCGCCACGGGAAAAGCTTCTACCCCTGGCAATTGTCCTCTTCATATATAATATATATATATTATAATATATATATATAATATATAATATATATATAAATATAATTATATATCTATAATTATATATATATGTATGTATGTATGATTAATCAAAATCAGTTAAATGTAAACATTAGTGCTCTTTATTCAGAAACCCTCATGTCACATCTACATTTCAGGATCTGGTTATTATAGACACAGATTAAATGTTAAATATAAATATTTCAATATTTATCATCACAGTAACAGTGCTACACACATTAGTAGCTGTAAACACTCAGCATTAGAAAAATACATACGTTGGTTTGGTGCTTACATAAGGAGTAAACATTTATAATCATCACTTTAAAAGTTACATATGTTGTTTTTGGTCCTTATTTGTTTCCCAGATATATTAGTGTGTATGTGAATGGGTGTATAAGAGGCAATAACTTAAAGCACTTTATAGAAAGGCACTTTATGAAGTTCAGTCCATTTCCTTTTATTAGTTTACGGGGCAGATCTGCCACATCCAATATGGCGGACGGGTTAACATAACGCAGCAACGGACCAACCTGCTCAATGAGGCGTCTATCTATACATATGTCTATGGTGTGTGCTGCCTGCACAAATCAAGTTGTGACTGAACTGAATACATCAAATTGTTTTATAGCAAGCCTCAGACTCAGAGACAGAGAGCAGATTTGTTGCTAGTAGTTAATCAAGCTGTCAGACAGCCAAATCACTCCTCCCAAATGAATCTCTTTTCCCTCCTGCTGATACAGTAATAGAAATTGGGAGTCAGTAAGACTTACACTGCACTTACTGTAATGTCAAAGAGGAAAGCCACGGGGCTCACAGCAGAAAGAGGAAATCAAAGCAGCTGCTATACAACAAATTCCTATTTTCAACAGTTCTCTTTGGATTATTTTGTACACCTTTAGAGCGAGATGTGGCTCAACATGACAGTCTTGAACCTTACTTTTATTCTTTAATAAAACAGAACTGAGTAGCTTCGGTTCAAGGTAACTGAATCAGGAATATTTACTTTGTAGGGGCTCCCATCTGAACTGAAAGACAATCAACCTCCCTCTAAAGCAGTGCCAAATATGTAGCTATTGAAAATGTCCCAATTTGTATTACAATACTCAACTGCAGTGGTAGAGTATTGTATTAGAAAAGTGTTCCGCTTTAAATGAAACAAATATTGAAATATGTTGATACTAATAGCAGTTAAGACATTTTATGGGTATTGTTTGTGTTGTTCCCGTTCTCTTTGGAGAAAATTGAATTTCACAGGGTTAAATCTAATATTTTCATCACTTTCACATTACCATCTTTTTATTTGATATAGTTAGCTGTGGTATTTTTCTATTTATACATTGAACAGATACAGAGCAGTATTAGATTTCAGAGTTGTGTTTCTGGCCACCTGCTGCATTAATTCCATTATTCACTCTCCTTTTAGCTATTTTGATCTCCATCAGCTTCTGAGGAAAATATATGGCTCTTCAGCTGCAAAATGCTCCACCTTGTTCACCAGCTAGTCACTAACTGTGACTGTGTGCTGTTTGATGCTAAGCAGGTAGAGTACAGTGGACTTTAGGGATGCACCGAAATGAAAACTTTCGTCCGAAACCGAAATAAAATTAAATGGTTGGCCGAATACCGAAACCGAATATGAAATGTGGTTGTTAAATTTTTCACTATTTTTTTACTATTGCATAAATAGCCTAGAATAAATTTGTAGACATGTTTTATTCAAAGAAAGTAAATGTTTATTTAATATCCTTCAAATATTCCAGTAGAATTTCCAGTTAGTATAATTATTATTTTATTTATACTGTTAGAAAGCCCATGTTGTTTTAATCACTGTTAATTTGTTCTTGAAAGAAATACCATTTAGTTTGATTATATTTCCTGTGAATTTCTATTTTTCCCACGTTCATGAACACATCATAGTAATTCCGACGGTCATTGAACACGCCTCGTATGTGTGAGACGCTGTAATGCAGAGAGAAGTATATAGCTCTGCTAAAGAGCAGTGTATGATGTATTTCTTGCCTGTGTTTTTCCTATATCCTGCATCTTGGGTTCATTGTGTGTGAATGAGAAAAGAATCAGTAACCCTGGCCAGATCACCGCGCACGTTGTTTCATTGCATCAATTGTGTCAGGCCACTATTCGGCCTTACTATTCGGCCACTTCACCGAAATGCACTTTAGGGCCATTTTCGGCCGAAAATTTTCGGTGGCCGAATTTTCGGTGCATCCCTAGTGGACTTGTAGAACTCACTTTGCACTTTAAGGGGAACTGGAGAGGGGGGCACTGGCATCTAACTACTGCTCTGTGTTGTGCTTCACACACAATTTCGTTGGCCTGTGGACAATGACAATAAACTCTTGAATTGAATTGAATTGAATTGAATTGAATTAAAAACAGTAAAATTGTGGCTGAAGAGGTAAACGATGAGCGGAATAACCTGCACTTTATAGCCAGGAAATACACCCAGCACACCCCCAAACACGATGTGAGAGGTTTAATCTTTGTCCTGGCCTTTTGGGATTCTCCTTTTGCTTGAGCTGGTGCTTTGCTTGCTCAGCAGTGATTTATGTCTATTTCTCTGTATCCCCAGTATTTACCAGGGGAGCCTGATATAGTTCTTCAAAATGGTCCTTACCAGAATCTGAAGGAGATCTAATGGAACAGCTGGTGAGGTGCCAAAATGACTAGGAACCACTGGATGAGACCGCAGTATAGACTGACATGGCGTCTGCTTTACAGTGCTTCACTGACACTTGCCAGGTGCACAAGCATCACTTTGTGGTACAAAGCTGATAGTTATTACAATTGTATTGTTTTATTGATAGTAAGTTAACACAGAGTGACAGGGCAACAAAAGCACATCATGTGAAGGTTGGTCATCAAATATGTGTCAGTTATAAACTATTACATCTTTAGCAGTTTTTACATACAGTCACTGCTAAGATCAGTAGCAATGAAATGTGAAGTCCATATTATGCCCAAACATATATAACTGCATTGTTACTAGGTTACTGTGCCAACAGGGTCATGCTGTCTACAGTTTGTTGGGCTGTGACCCAGAAACAGTTATGGGTCAGTATGTGGTGGGACCAGAGCCCAGATGGGACCAGGAGCAAATCTTTTTTTTTTTTTAAGATTATTTTTATGACAGGAAATGTGGGGAGAGAGAGAGATGGGGAATGACATATGGGAAAGAGCCACAGGTCGGATTCAAACCCTGGGCTTCTGCAGCAAGGACTGAGTCTTCACACATGGGGCGGCTGCTCTACCAACTGAGCTAAACAACACCCTAGGAGCAAATCATTTAAAAGAAAAAAAGGCAAATACAGCATTTGTATGCTAGGCTATGTGTGTGTGTCTGTCTGTCTGTCACTAGCCGATCGAGCCTACCTGTAGAGGATGGGAGGGGCAAAGTTGGCTCTCCCAGCAGTCGGACATTAAACATGTATGATGTGTGCTTTTATTTAATTGGTCCTGAAATATTAATAGAGCTGGCATTCACTGGCTGACATTTGACTGGAGAGAGAGAGAGACAGAGAGAAAGAAAAAGTGAAAGAGAGATCGGTTTATGAAGGCAGGTTTGGTCGCGATGTGGCCAGTGTGTCAGTGAATTGTTGCTGTGTCAGCTGACATGTCTGTGTATTGTACGTTTTGTTATGGTGGCTAGCTGCAGACACACTCACTGTGGAGGGTGACTGACAGATGCTAATGATATGGCCCAGTTGTAATACTTTGTACTTTGCATTCACACTGTGGGCAACATGATTGATGTATTGCTCTGTCCTTGCTGACTGTGGTCGCTGCAAGACGCTCAGGTTGCGTTAGTGCTGTGTTCTGCCACTGTATAGTTTTCACACTGCATAGTTGTTTTAGAGAGTTTTCTTTCACCTTGCAGTATCAATTTCATCCAATCCAATCCACTTTATTTATATAGCACGATTTTTAGCAACACAGGGTTTCCAAAGTGCTGCACAACAAGATAAAACACAATAAATAAACAATAGAAACACAATAAAAACATGAGAGTACAATAGAAAGATAAAAACAATAAAATAAAATAAGTAAAAAGCACTACCCGCACAAGATAAAATAAATACAATAAAAATAAATAAATAAGTAAATATAAATATGCATGTATACACATAAAATCAACACTCTACATGGTGTTAAAAGCCAATGAGAAGAGGTGGGTTTTTAGAAGGGTTTTAAAATGAGACCAAGAGGAGACCTGTCTACACTGTAAATTCTAACAAGTTAAGTTTACTTAAAGAAATTTAGGAAACCGATTACCTTGGGAAAAGTAAACAAACTTAATTGTGTGAAGTAGTGGGAAATTATTATATTTAAGTGAGCTGTACTTTTTTTGAAGTTGTGAGAGCTTAATGTATCTCAGTATAGTGTAATTCAAATCAAGCTGTTAATATGTTCAAACTGAATATATTAAGTTAATATGACTCAAAAACTTTGAGTCATATTAACTTAATATATTCTGTCAAAACAAGTGGGCATCACTTAAAATTTGTATTACACTTCACTTGAGGTATCTTAGTGTAATCCACTTCAATAAAGTTGACAGGAACTCAATAAAAATAAGTCACATTAAGTGGGCAGTACTTAAAAGTTAAATAAATGCACTTAACATACCTTAGTTTAGCTAACTTTAAAATAAGAATTCACAAAATGGCATTATGAAAATATTTTATTTCAGTATTTGTAAACAACAACAACAATCAACATGCTGTTTATTCTGAAACTTCTCTAGACAGAGACCATCAAAGGTCAAGTTTGACTGAACAATTTGCAGGTGATAGATAAACAAAAAGGTAAGACCATCTCTTTAGTACCATATATACTTAGTTTTTAGAATGGGGTTTACCTAATTTGACCTTTATCAAAAAAATAGATGTACTGTAATCTGAATAATAGTACTTGGCCATCTAGCGATTTTTGTTACTTTGATACTGCGATTAATTGTTGAGCCTTAGTCCAAACCCTTCTCTTAACAGAAAACCAGGCCACTCAATGCAGGGGAGAGAAACGGGGAATACATTATGCTAACCAGTTAGTTCCTTGTAGTATGCTGATTGGTTCAGATTCCTCCTAAATTATGACTTAGACTTTCTCCAAATTATTTCTTCAATATTATGTGTTTGTGAGTGTAAGAGCGTGCATGTGTGCGAGTGAGTGAGACAGAAAGCGTATGTCAGTATGAGTGAAAATCAGTATGTGATGTATGACAGAATGAGTGAGACTTAAGAGTGAGAATGAGTGTGAGTGAGGTGTAATGATTGGTCTGGATGTCAGCTAACAGAAGGCTGTTGATTCACAATGGACACTTTCCTAAATGTCTCACAGCAACAGACTTAACAACAAACAGACTTGGCAACATTTAGTCTGTAAAAGTTTAAAACCTGAATAAAACATGATAATAAAACTGTATTATTACATAGAAGTGTACTTGTACATACATCCTTAAAGCAGCTAAATTAAAGGGATAGTTTGTTTTTTTTCAACCGTTCTTTGTTCTCTTTTTATTTGAAAAAGTATTGAAATACATTTTGGTACCGGTACCAAATACCAAAGTATCGTGACAACACTGAGGAACACTACATTTTAACACTAAACATCACATACTGTATGCATAAGATTGTCTTCTGCTGCCTTTAAACTTTTTTTATGCTTTCAAATCGTAAATGCAAAAAACAGCAAACAAATACAACAAGCAGGTATCTCAATAGATACGTAGGTTTACTTTTGGTCACCATTAACCTTTTTTATACTGTGGGCTCCCCAAGTACCTCCTCCCTTTCTGCAATTATGAGGTATCAGTAACATAACGCCCATAAAACTGAACCACATAAGTATGGAATTAAATGAGGCTGAATCAAAAAAACAAACAAAAACAAAACACTGCCATTCTTTTGACAGATATTGTGACAATTATATTTTTTGTAAGAGGGATTATCACTGTGTTGTGTATCAAACATCAAACTTTTCTTATTTCTTCAGAAAAGAATATGGAGACCTCTGCAGCTCCACAAAACAGGCTGTCACAGTTTCATTATCAAAACATAAAAAAAAAAGATGCAAGTAAAACATAATATTCAATACAGTAAAAATAAATGCATGAAGTATTCAATAAATATTTTGTTAACTGTTCAGCCCCATCAAACTCACACTCATTCTCACACACATACCACACTTATGTACACAACCAGTATAGCTATCCCGAGCCACAACATCTAGCTCAAAAGAGCATTTTTCAGTGTTTTCAGTTTTGGGCTGAGCTTTTTTTGTCCGAGGTTCAACAATATCCTCTGGATGAACTGAAATGTGTTCTTCATACCTTTTGGGTAATCCAGGTGGAGTCCATATATTAAGCCGAACAGAAGACAAAGTGCTTGACAGGTTGTTGGAATCTCATCCATGACAATGTTTCCTTCAAGGATGATTGCAATGCTGTTAATCTCTGGTGGCATGTCCTAAGTCATGACACTAAGAACCCCAACAGGCACCTCGGTGAAGTCATCTGTAGTGTCCGAATCCTGCATTCAAAGTAAAATAACACAAATAAATTCAGGTAGGATGCTAAGACTCACAGTTATAGTGTGTTCACTTTGAGTATTAAAGTGTCTGCACAAAATCACATAGAAGAAACCACAACTCTGGAATGCTGTCTTGGGAAGCTCAGAGTTGGCTCAAACTTTGCATGCATTGAACTGCCAACAACTTCACTGCCAGAGACACCACCTAAGGTAGGCTATATGGAGAGGGAAAATGAATTAAATAGTACAATTTTAACATTCACATCATTTTTAACAGCCATGTGTATTCTCATGTCCTTCATATCTAAGCAAGATTAAATGATGAACTGATTAATATTATTTAAATAATGTTTCCATGTATTAAAACAGATGGCAGTTACTATGAAAAACTCCTTCAGAAAAAATGTATTACTTAAACATTAATAATTAATCTGACCTGCAATTTGAATTTCTAAATGAAAGAAGTACCCACCTTGTCTCCTTTCTTCTGTGTGGGTTTGTTGCACCTACATGAAATAAACAAAACTGGATAAAGTCTTCAAAAACAATGTAGTTATTCAATGAGAGTCAAACAATGTTTTATCTAGGGGTTGTCCATAATTTCATTTGAAGGTGCTTTTCCTGATATCCCAAGCTAATGGAAGCTGTTCTGTGAATGATGTTTTTCAAAGAGAATCTGCAGTTATTTTTTATAATGAACACATACCGGAAACACAGTTTCTCTCCACGAATCATTTAGCAAAAAGTAGCAGCTGCAGTAGCTTATATATCCTGTGTCTTTTGCAAAATACCTGTCATACATAACGTCAGAAGTACTTTATTAATCCCCGTAGGGAAATTGTGTTAACATGTATCACGGCTGTGGCTCACAGGCAGAGCGGGTCGTCCACTAATCAGATGATCGGCGGTTCGATCCCCGGCTCCTGCGGTCTGCATGTCGAAGTGTCCTTGGGCAAGACACTGAACCCCAAATTGCTCCCGAAGGCTGTGCCATCAGTGTGTGAATGTGTATGAATGGTTAGATCCTTAAACTGATGAGCAGTTGGCACCTTGCATGGTAGCCAATGCCATCAGTGTATGAATGTGTGTGAATGGGGTGAATGAGATATGTAGTGTAGAGCGCTTTGAGTGGTCGGAAGACTAGAATGTAAGTACAGTCCATTTACCATCACATACCAGAATATTCTATAACTGTTAAGCCTACTATGAATATTAAAATACGCCGAATCATGTGTCCGGTATCATGCCTACATGTATGACGTTTGCAGAAAATAATCCTGTGAAAATCAGTTTGCGCTGACACTTCATTGCGCCTGCAGACAGATTACACTGAGTGCAGCGGGTGACCCATCCAAGAGGCAGCAGCGGCCGATGCGTCGTCTACTGTTTATATGTCTGTGTAGTGGCGGGCTGTACTGAGCCAGAGAAGAAGCGCGCAGTTACTGTAACTTTAACTTAACTGACGTTACAATGTTTACATCCCAGCACGAACATGACTGAGCGGAGCCGCACGGAGCTGAGCCGCGGAGTCAAAGCACTTTTATTCAGGTTCGCTCATGTCGAGCTTGAGTTTCAGTTTACCTCCAGTGGTAACCGGAAATGGACATGCGCACTGGGGTGCGCAGCTCTGTAACGGGGGGGTGATGTTGTGGGCTGCTCTGGTCCAAAATGCCAGGGCCGATTTTTTGTCACAGTCCGCCCATGGTCGACTGTATCAAATGTTGCAGTTAAATATAAAAGTATCAGGACAACACAGTGACCAGAGTCAGTAGCTAAAAAGATATCATTAAAAACTCTTAAAAGCGCTGATTCTGTGCACTGCAATCTTTTAAAACCGGATTGGAAAATCTCAAGAATTTGAGATGTTCGGGTACTTTGGTTTATGACCAAACACCTGCAGAACTAATGATGCTCCCAACAACTGCAGGTGAACTTTGTGTTTTGTGCTAATTAACAAATGTCAGCATACTTACACACTGACCATGTTACACTCATGCTGTGTCTCACTTCAGATACTTCAGTTAGTACACATATGTAATACGGTGTTCATCCTGGCATAGTGTGCTAATTCATGGTAGTGTTTCAAGCATAGCCTTTGTGCACACCATCGCCACATTTTACTGCTTCTTATTTAAAATTGAGGATAAATTGCAACTAGGCGGAGTATTAGCGCCAGCATTTGACTGCCGAAATATAAATATAAAACATATATGCAACTTATATTTGTATATTACAATATTCACTGCAACCGCTTCAGTTCCAGCAGCTTCCTCAGCCACCATTTTCACAATAACCTCTCCCCTTATGCTTCATAGCCCAAATAGCATTCATTGAGAACGAGGTGTCCAGCGTTTAACACTCAACTATTTGACCATGATGAGTGCAACATCTTTCATGCCTATTGCCATAATTGAGAGTGTGAATGCACTTATGTACTCAGAACAGCAAGTGTGGATTAAATTAACAGAATTGAGACACTGTTATTTCACTGGACATCATCATGTTAGTGTTGTTATTGTGAGGATGTTTCTTAGAGCTGAGATGCATGTATGTATACATGAAGATTATATGCATTGTGCTTGAGTCAAGACCACCTAAACAAAGACCAAGTCAAGACCAAGACCAGAGTGTATTGAGACCAAGGCAAGACCGAGACTTTGAGGGGTTGAGACCAAGTCATAACCATAACCAGGCCGTAGCCGACCCAGGCAGCTAATATTCACGAAAACTCTTTGGGTAGAGCATGGCTGCTACATTGAGTCACATCATTAAGCATCGCCTTGAAGTATTTACAAACCACTGTGTGTTCTGTTGGATGCTGTTTTGCAGAGGAACTCTCTGTGGTTTAGGAATCCAAACTTTATTCCAGAAGATTTGACTGATGTTTCCTCCCAGACAGTTAACAAAAAATCATGCACATGCAATAAGTGATATCCCTGCAGATGTGGTCTGGTTTTGAACTAAATTCCAGAATCCTCTTTGTGAGACTTAGATGAGACTGAGTAAAAATACAGACCTTCAAAAAGTCCAAATTCAAGTACTAGCACACTGATTGTCTATCTGTTGGCTCTAAAAACAAATCTGCCTTCTAAATCAATGTTAGCATTTAACTGCTATACAGTACATCCTCACAGAGCCACTAGAGTAGCTTTATTTGCTTAATCTCATTGCTGTTTTAAATTAATAGTAATGTGTGAATTGTTGAATGGTTTGTTTCACAAACAATATACTGCCATGTTGTGTTAGTATCAGTCCCAGTGAGATACAATTTGCTTCAGGTATGTTAAGTCAGTGAAGTCCATCAGTCACAGTCGTTTTTCTTCAGCCAGCAGGCGTGTTGGCTTCCTTTACATAAGCCAGGCCTTCTAGACTGACTTTCTCGTGTTGTGGACATAAGGTCAAATGTATTGTTTCTTAGCAACTTTATGAATTAGGACTGTTAATGTTGTTATCTGTAGCCTCTGTAGTCCTGTTGCGGCTTGGCCAGTTTACATCTATTTTATATTCAAACTGTTAAGTGGTAAAAAATCACTCTCACCACTCTGTTTTCCTGCCAGATATGAGGCAGATTTCTTCATGTTAAGTTAATATAAAAAAAATCTTACTGACATCTATTCAGATCTTAAGAAAAAACAACACATTAGTCAGCCAATACCAGGTGTATTTCAGGACTCAAAAAAGCTGTTGCCATAGATACAGTTCCCAAGGAAACACAGGAAGATGCTGTGACAGGGTTCTTGCTCCACCTGTGGCTAATCCTCCGGGAGGCTACAATAGCTGTGTAGGCTAACTGTACACCTCAGACACGAGGGGATACTGCTGTAGATAGCTCTGTTTAATTTGTGCTAGTGAGCCAGTAACTACCCCCCTAAAAAGGATAGCTGCCAGCCTGCCTGCTCAATGACTTCGCTTGCCTTTGGCCCAAACATGCCAGCTAATTCAATGCATGCTAAAGCCTCTAGGCCTGTATGCCATGCTTGTGGGATGCTGTGAGGACACTTGCTAGCCTGTTTGTGCACTTCCTTCTCTCCACTCTCCTGTCTTCTCTTTTCTTTTATCCAAGTCAGTGCCCAGCAACAGCCTGTTGTTTTCCATTCTGGAGTCGTGCTCCATGCATGTCACTGCGTGTGTGTGTGTGTGTGTGTGTGTGTGTGTGTGTGTGTGTGTGTGTGAATGTGTATGTGTGTGCATGAAAGAGAGAGTTAGTGAGAGTGTGTGGGAGAGCTGGGTGCTGCAGTGTCTAGAAACAGCCTCGGGAGAACATCTCTCTCCTGCACAAACACACACATATGCATGCATGTATAAACAGCAAACCTAATAACTGATGCATGCTTTGATTCACACACACATACACACACATTACAAGCGCACCTGTTGGTACTGTGCTTCAGTGTGAACTGCTGTTACCAGTTGAAACTGGGTGAACGTCTCTCTCTCTTATATTATTCTTGCTTCTCTCTCTCTCTCTCTCTCTCTCTCTCTCTCTCTCTCTCTCCCACACATGCACTTCAGCACACATACACACACACACATGCAAAAACACTTATCTCGTTATCTGTCTCGTCACTTCTAGCATACAATTTCTACTTCTGTGACGTTCCACTATTTTCTATCTTGTCCTCGACCTGCAACAGGCATCATTGCATATTGTGTGTGCATGCGTGTGTGATAGTGTGTGTGTGTATTTCTGTTATGTCATTGGCTGGCTGGAATGTATGGGTGTGGCTTGTCCTAGTAATGATATCTGACAGTTAGAGAGAGAGAGAGAGGCATCGGGTTGCAGCTCCAGTAAAAGACTGGAAAAGACAATTTGCTGAAAGACAGAGACAGACAGAGCGAGAGGGAGAAGGTGGGTGTGGGGTAGGTTGAAAAAAGAGAGGGAGAGAAAGAGAGACTGAATAATGTACTGTACTGAGTGAGAGAGACGACAAGAGAGAGTGAGACTTGGAGCGACATCACAGATGTAGGAGGGAGGGGAGGAGAAACAGAAGAGTTGCAGAGTGATTCTTCCAACCATCCACCTACTTCAGATGCTCTCCTCCTCGTCTGCATCTTTCCACCTCCCTCCTTTCATCCATCCAACCACCCATCCCTCCCTCCCTTCTTCCTTCCATATTTAATGGAAGATAACACAGTGACAAAGGGGAAGATTAACTGGTCATCTCCTTGGACTAGAGAGGAGGAGGGAGCGAGGGAGGAAGAGGTGGGGTGGAGAAAGACAGAGAGAAAGAGTAAACTCCCTTAAATAATCAATCCTCATATCCTGTCGTTGCCTGGCCCACGCTCCCCCCTCACTCTGTCTTCTCTCTGAAGAGAGGAAAGAAAGGAAGGCATTGAAGAGAGGAGACTTTGGACTAGCAGAGATGAAGATGCTGGACATTTCTCCTGGCTAGAAAGAAGATGGGATTAAGGGCAAATGGATGGACAACAAAGACACATGGACAGATGGATTGACGGGTAGATGGATACACTGTGACCCTGACACACCAACTCCAACTCTAAGAGGACTCTGTCTACCTGCCCTGCACTTTCTACCTCCTCCTCCAACTCGTCCTCCAGCTCCCTCGACCTCCTCATCTCTCCATCTGCCAGCTGCTTTCTGGCTCCCGAGGGAGCTGAAGAAGAGAAATGGGAAGATAAAAAAGATAATAATTATAAAGAGGAGATGGAAATGTCATCAATAGCAACATAATCTTCAGCAGAAACTAGTGACAGAACAGAAGGAAGTGCTGGACTGTTTATTTGACAGCAACACTCAGAGCTTAAGAGAAAGAAAGAGAGAGCGGAGCAACAGAGGAGAGAAACTAGAGATGAAACAGTGGAGAAGCGCTACAACATGAACTCCTTGTCTGTCTAAGGGAAGAGCAGACAGCACAGACAATGAACTATATTTTCGGCAACAACACCTTGTACCCCCGCAGTGCGAGGGTAGGTGGGGCGTCCGGGGGTCAAGGGGCGGGGCTAGGAATCAAACAGAAGCTGGGACCCAAGCGGGGCTCCTCTGAGGAGCTGGCACCTCCCCACACATCCTCCCCCTCCACCTCGTCTCCCGCCTCCTCCTCCCCCTCCACGTCCTCCTCTCGCTGGCAGCAGCTCCTTATGTTCTTCTCCAGGAGGAGTGCCTTCACCGACTGTATCAATGCCGGCCAGGTAACACACACGTCACACGCTGTGTGTGTGTGTGCGTGTGTGTGTGTGTCTGTGTGTGTGTGTGCTCGCTTTATGCTTGAGGGGTGGTAGGGATCTGGGTGGGAGGCATGTAACTTAAGCTGGGTCTTTGTTGTGTGTGTGTGTGTGTGTGTGTGTGTGTGTGTGTGTGTGTGTGTTTGTGTGTGTGCATACAAGGGGTTGCCATTAGCAAACATTCTCTAGTTTCAGTTAGTTAAACAGCACAGAGGCAGTTAGGGACAGCAGGCAGGTTTGGAATTGAAGTTGAAGCAGCTCTGTGTTTGTGGTTGAGATTTTGGATAATGTTGTCATGGAAATGAGCCCTGGCATAGTGTATGAAACCCAGAGAGCCAGTGTGTTGCCATGGCAAAGCCATCATTTAGCTGATGATTGCATTTGCACCATGGCAGTCCAGTGACACTAGATGATAAGTCCACAGTGAAAATCAAAATCTTACTGTACTGTGGAAGGTATGCAGCTGATCTGACAAGACAAGAATCTCCAGGTTTTGTTTATATAGTCTATAGTGAGTCTTTATATATAATGTGCCTTTGCATTTCCTTTAAATATAATGTAATGTGGACGGTACTTAGCTTTTTCTAGTCTTCCGACCACTCTTTTACACAACTCTTTTACACTACATATCTCATTCACCCATTCATACACTGATGGCATTAGCTGCCATGCAATGTGCCAACTGTTCATCAGTTTGAGGAGCTAACCATTAGGGATGTAACAATACACTCAACTCACGACTCGATTCGAGTCACGATTTTTTGTTCACAATACGATTTTTTCACGATTTTTTAAAAATCAAAATGAGCTACAGACAAATTATGACCAAATAAAATTATCTTTTTATTTGTAGGAAAAAAATCTCTCTTTACAGAAACTCTCAAACAGTTTGTGTTCTTATTAGGGCTGCCAGCAAGCAGCTGATCTGACCATTACCTTTCAGCTTGAAGTATGAGCTAACTGAAAATAAAAACAATTAAGATGATAGCTCATTAACCCTTTAATGAGAGTCCACGGCCCCGGGAAACGGCGAGGTCCGGGCGCTGTAAACGCAGAGCAGGTCGCGGCGCCCCACCTCGGAGGAAATGCGCCCGGCGGGGGCCAGCCAGTGCCGGAGAGAGGTCCCATGAGGGGATCCTCCCGCACCGTGCGGCTGTCCCTGACCCGAGTTTAATCCCCTGTGCAGACTGCGTGGAAGTTGCGGTGATTGGTTAAAAAAACACCGCCCTGAATTCACGGAGATTCACTGAAGTTGCGTTGAAGTTGCAAATCGCAACATTGTGAATTCCTGGAGGATCTGTGTTATGGTGTCATTTACGGTACAGTCAGGCCTGACGATTACCACTACTGCGCATGTGTGTAGGTGTGTGTGTGTGTGTGTGTGTGTGTGTGTGTGTGTGTGTGACACAGAAAGGCAGACGCGGCAGTGGAAGCTGCAGCCACAACGTAACCTATTTCTAATTAAAAAAAAGACGAAAAAGAACATATCCTACTTCTCTCGCATTCGCCAAGAATCGCGATTCATTTTTTCTGTCAACCGAGCAATTTTGGGGTTCAGTATCTATCTGGAGGGGATCGAAGCGGGGATCAAACCGCCGATCATCTGATTAGTGGATGACCCGCTCTACCTCCAAGCCACAGCCGCCCCAATGTGAAGCGATATAGACCTGTTCACTCCATTCAATTCAATTTTATTTATATAGCGCCATATCATAACAAAAGTTATCTCATGACACTTTTCATGCAGAGCAGGTCTAGACGTACTCTTTATATCTCCCGCTGCCCTCCCGTTTTGTCATTTCTCCCGTAATTGAAAGGCCCAAATTTGTTTGTTAATAATAATAATAAGAAGAAGCACAATAGCAAAGGTTTTATTTTGAAACCTCAGACAGGAAACCACCGCGACTCCGTTAGATAATGCCACTAACTTAGTGGCTCAGCTAGTAATTATTAAAAAACACAAAGTTGCGTTAACTATGGTCATTTTATATACTGTATATATATTTTATAATATCCCCACACATTTCCTGCTGTGTGTTGTGTTAAGCAGCAGATAAAAGGCAGCTTGGAGAAAAAAATCTGAATTTGATTTAGTGTTGGCGAGAGACTTGAGACTTGACTTGTAAAAAATGACTTGTGAACACCTCTGTTCCAATGTCAGAATTGTGGGGGCTATGTCAATTTCTGTAACTTTATAAACCCAACAATCCAACAAGTAAGACCATGTCACACAGGCAGTGGTCAGGTGTGTGTAGATGACAGTGTGAAGGACTGAACTGTTCTCTTGAGCTCCCTTTTTCAATCTTTCACACAACAACTGTCACTTTTCCATCACCTTGTGTGGTGACACAAACCAGTCTGTTCCAAGCATACCCAAGCCTTTACGCTTAGCAGTATTTGTACTTCAGTTCAAATAAAAGCACAGACACTACATCAGTTCCATTCTCCATCAATTCATTATCTTTACCCTCTTGTTCTGTGCAGGGTGGCAGAGGGTTGGAGCCTAGCCCCGCTCCCTTTGGTTCTGCTGCTTTTAAATGGGCTGTGCATGTCTCAATGCACATATGATCAGGATGTGTGTTCAAATTTGTCAGCCTTGTTTTTAGCATTTCGTATTCTCTCCTGCCTTGACAGCAGTCAGTCAGTCAACCAGTAAATCAGTCAGATATCTACACCCCAAGCCAGCCAGTCAGATAGCTCATCTTTTGAAGTGTGCGTCCTATCAACCCAGTTTCCTGTCTCTCAGGGTGCCACAAGTTGTCAGACCAACCTCTGAGCGACAACTCGGCATTCCCATTAGAGCCCAGTAGAGCACACCCTGTTCCTGTAACTGCAACTTATAGCATGTTCATGACACAAAGTATGGTGCCCCATCTGTGCAATGAGCAACCAGTCACCAATTTGATATGGCTAATGGTGAGCAGGTGCAGAGTTTCCCTACATTTACTGAGTTTATAGTTGACAGCTACATTTGGGAATCCTCCCAAAAAGGACTGCAGGTCTAAGGTTCACGTTTCTAATAAAAGTCATGTTCATCCAAAAGAGCACATTCAAAACTTAGCACCCAATTCACAAATTATCTTAACATAAAAATGAAAGGGATGTCTGGAATGAATGAATGAATGAATGACAAAACCTTAAAAATTAAATTATCAGAAAATTGGAGGCTGTACATCCACATAGTTTAACCCTTTTCACTCATGTCCTGTTGTCTTCTCTGCCTTTCTCTTTTGCTCTAGTCTAACCTGCTCTACCTGTGTCTCACCTTGGTAGTGAGGATACAGATGCAGTCCATCCTCACCAGTCCGACTGGCAAACTTTCACTAAAACATCTCCCAGCTGCAACTTTCCCGTTCATCACTCAGCGCTTGTTGCTGTTGGTGACATCCTTCTGCCGTCTGTCCGTCTCTGTCTCCTCCTTCTTATCCTCCTATTTCATCCCTCAATCTTTCTCTCCTCCCTTTCTCGTGTCATCTCCACCTGTCCTTTTATCAGAGCAGCTCCTAAGGACTTCTCTGCTAAAAGAGGGGCCAACTCAGAAACATGGCAGCTATCCCAGTGCACCTCGACCCGCCCTCTTGTTTTCCAGCTACAGTCTTCATTTTATGGCAGCTGGTAGCCACATTTTGACCTCAAAAAGTGCATGGCTCAGAATATGTATCTGCACACGTAGGACGCACTCAGCACACAGAAAGTTGGATAGACAAACATGCAGAGGCAGGCACAGAAACATATACACATGGATGCACACTCACACAGACAGACATGTATACACAGACATAAGCACACACACATACATATAGTACTACACACACGCACACACACACACACACTCCACTCTCTGCTGTTTTATCAGGTCAGTCTCTGTTTGGCAGGAATGGGAGTTAGACTGAGTAAACAGTAACAGCTGTATAGCAATGGTCGCTCTACTTTCAACTTTAACTGTGGGCATCGGCGTAGAGCTCCACATGCACCCTGAAGCTGCACACAGAGATGGGATTTCACTCACTGAGATGCAGAGCATGACAACAACTGATGTTGGACTTATAGTATACTGTACTACACACAGAAGACCAGCAGAGCAAAGACACATTAGGAAACGTTTCCCACCAAGTTCTCTAGCATAAAACAAAAACATCCACACAGGGTTTCATTTCTTTCTGTTCCTGTCCTACTCTACTTCTGTACAGCTCCACCCTCCTCTGGCCCTGGACTCATTGTTGGTTCTCTCCTGATGCTTACTGCTGCCAAAAGAAAGTCTGTCTGCACATGGTTGTGCTATTATTATTAACAGTAACATTATTATTGGGTCTCAGTTCCTTCTACAGCTGTGCATTTATAGTTTTTGTTAGTTTAAAGTTAACAGCCTTAGTAACAACCTTCCTAGTCCTCTGACCACTCAAAGCGCTTTTACAGCACATATCTCATTCACATCCATGAAACATGTCACTTAGTGAGTTGACTCAATGATAGAAAGGGGTCCAGCAGATCAAAGCAGTATTGTGTACAGTCTGAGCCCTTACACTATATACAGTGCTGTCAAACCACACAGAAGCTTTTAGTTTCAATTTCAGCGGATCAACAAGACCAAAGCAGTTGCACAAGCTCATCTCTGAACTCTACTGGACAATCAAATGTTACTGAACTGAACTGAATCCTCTTGTCATATTATTATGGAATGAAATGTAAGACAGTCTGCATAACTGATCTGCCCATCTAATAATGTGTTCTGCAGCCACCTCTCCGTACACTGGTGAGACATGTTGTCACCTGTAAAAACATGTTGAAGCAATGACTCTAAACTATTTCCGTGTGGGAGAGGTGATACATTCAATGGGAAGCATGAACACATCCAGGCTAATTCAAATAGAAAACCTCACATTCTGTATTGTGTGTACAATTATATTAAAAACACAATGTTCAGTCATAGCTCCAATCCTTATCCTTTATCATGTCAGTTCTTCTTCTGCAACTTGCTGTGTCTCAAGGTGGCCACCCATAAACTGAGCTCACCCACCTTTAGTCAGGATGTATACTCTGCTATTAACTGTGGACACTTTGTGCAGGTTTCCCCAGGCACAAACACAAAACAAGCACAGATGCCTTACCTTGTTGGGGGTCAGTGGGATTGTAGGTGGCCTCGGGCTGGTTGGACCATGACTAGGATTAGTGGAGGTGACTTTTCCTGGCCCAGGGCTGGTTGGACTAGGAACAGAAATCAAGGAGAGAGTGTGTCTGGAGGGGAACTCTGAAAACTGTGGACCATTTTAGATCACATGAAAGATCATAGATTGAAAGAGTATGAACATATATCCAGTTAATTAGAATGAACAGCATAAGTACAGTACAACAGCTGACCAGATACGTGACAGTGTTAAGAGGGAGATTATTTGTCAGTTGGGTCTGTTCATGGTAGTTGTATGGTTTGATAATATATACCCTCCTAACATTTCACCTGGATGCTCATATGTTACGTACCTCAGGTGAGGCCCTTTAGTCAAAGGTGGGCTGCTGAAGCTAAATTTTCCTCTGTTGG